>NW_010523925.1:31120-33463 GCF_000687285.1 Phaethon lepturus
ATACCTAAAATGCACAGAAGTGGAAAGATCAGGGAGTTGTGGGGGTGTTACGGAATTAAATCAGGCAGCTAGAATGGTGTGATGTGGGCTCTTTTAAAATAGTTTTCCTAAGTGTGCCCCATGCTTACATGAGAACGTATCAACATCCAGATGGGAATATGTGATTGTCCTCCAGTTCCAACATCAAATAATAGAAAAGCAACACAAATCTTGACTACCTGCACGTTGTCATTTCCTAAGTGTGCCCCATGCTTACATGAGAACGTATCAACATCCAGATGGGAATATGTGATTGTCCTCCAGTTCCAACATCAAATAATAGAAAAACACAAATCTTGACTACCTGCACGTTGTCATCAATATTCTGTTATCTGACCTCATGGGTAGCTATAAACTCAAGTACAGGAGTGTTGATAAAGAGCAGATCACCCCAGCCATGGGGAAGTAGCTACTTCGCCCACTCAGTTCCTGTAGAAGGAGCATAGCAAGACCTGGGGCATCAGCCAATCCTTAGGACAAGCTGTGGCTGTTAGGACAGTGTGGTGCTGGCTGGCAGCGCCTTGCTTTCACGCGAAGCAGCCGCTCCTGGCACCAGGTGGCTTTCGGCAAGTAGGGGAGCTGCAGCGGCAGCCTCGCACGGGAGTGCTGCCAAGCATCACCCGTCTGGCGGCAAGCTGCTGTTGATCAGATATTGCTGGGAGCTTTTGGCTTCGCTTGGAGCAAGTTCCCTGTCCTTGCTGCTCCGCTGTGGCTTGATAACAGAGATCTCACTGCTGATGTAGGCCAAGGTGGCTGCTTTAAGACAAAGCTGTTCTGAATTTGCACTCACCCAGGACAAGGAAACAAAACCGATCCTGTCTTAACAAAGGTGAGTTATTTGTTACTTCAGTGAGCTGGTTGCCCCAAGCAGGGTTTGTGGAAAAGGGTATGGGATGGATAGTGTTGGACGGTATCAGCTGTCATTTTAGAACCTAAAGCATCCGGCTCTGGTTGTGTTTTACAGTTTTTACTGAGCTGGGTTTAAAAGCTAGGCTGACAAGGAGTGTGATGGGTGAAATTCATTCATGTGGTATATGCACTCAAAATGCTTTATGAATATATACAAACAGTCAGAGAAGAATCTGCAGCCAACATCCGAGGAAAGAAGCTGTTTCACAGAAAAGACTATTGCAGCCCTGGGAAAAATACAACTGTGGAAATGTGTCTGTAGTATGATGAAATGGTAACAATAGCATTTTGAAATGATGTATAGCTTCTCCACAAGCTGTGGGAATTCTTGATGATACGGAATGGGGGGAATAATTAGATTAGAGAGTAGTTGAAATAAGGAGAATTAGGGGGTTTAGCAACTTATCTTCACTTTTCAAAGGCTTTCTTGTAGATGCTCTTACAAAAAGGCTATTTAAGGAAACTTAATAAAGTGAAAACTTGTTTGAAAAAAAAACACTAATAGATTAAGTAAAGGATTAATCATTCTGTTCTCAGCATAGCATTAATAGCACAGTGTCCCATTAATAGCTGTTGAAAACGGAGACCTAAAATTGCTTTCTACAGCAATACTGTGTAGTTTGCTGATGATTAGGGAGGGTTTTCAAGAGTAAATAAAATGCTGGCTGCAACTTAAAGCTGTTAAATACAAGCAAGTAGGCTTTGAGGAAAGTTTGTTTGGAAGTTTCCATGCACTCAACTGACTGTAACCCCTACATCTAGTAAGTTTGTGGGTTCTGTCTGCCGTAAAATAGCGGATGGAAAGAACAGTCTTGACAAACTTCAGTGAAAAAGAGCTGTCAGTTTCATTTTGTGGTGCAGCATCAAGTTCATTAGACGAATCTTGAAGAAAGAAAAGAAAACCCAAACTTGAAATGCAAGAACGTTACACGGGAGAGGTAAGCGAAGTTTAAAATGCGCAAATACATACGCGTTTGGTGTGTTTTACAGAAAGAAAAAAAAAAAGTGGGAGGTTATTAAGAGACAGTGGAACTTGGCCATTCTTGGTTTTTCTGTTTTTTAGTGTCAATGAACAGTGTGGCATTTCGGACACGAAAAAGACATCCGCGAGCACCCTCTAGAGGACGCTTACAAGGGATCCTTTAAGGTTAGGACCTCCACCCTCACTGCTGGGCTCTCTCCCCTGGCCGTCCTGCCAGAACTGTAAAGCGGCAAAACTCACGGGGGGCGGCCGGATCGGGCTTTCGGATTTTTTTGTGTGCACGGACGAGGGGGGCGCGGTCGTCTCTATAAATAGATTTGTCTTCTTTATGTATAGATTCTCCTGTGCAGGTGGCACAGGGAAGGTCGCTTGTATCAAGAGCAAAGAGACGGGTCCCGCCGGGCGCGCAGCTC
>NW_010523926.1:0-52154 GCF_000687285.1 Phaethon lepturus
CTTCCAGTACTTAAAGGGGGCTTTATAAGAACTGACTTTTTAGCAGGGCCTGCTGCAATAAGATAAGGGGTAGTAGTTTTAAACTAAAAGAGGGTAGATCCAGACTAGGTCTAAGGAAGAAATTTTTCAGAATGAGGGTGGTGAAACACTGGAAGCTGTTGCCCACAGAGGTGGTAGATGCCCCATCCCTGGAAACATTCCAGGTCAGGTTGGACGGGGCTGTGAGAAACCTGATCAAATTGCAGATGTCTCTGTTCATTTCCGGGGGGTTGGACTAAGTGACCTTTAAATGTCCCTTCCAACCCAAACTATTCTATGATTCCATGATTCTGTGAAGCATGGTCCACACCACAGTACTTTCTTGCCATGCACTGGCATTTCTGCATCTTCCTGTATAATGTCCTGGTCCCAAATTCCTCAACACATGCAGCATGTGCACTTCTCCCCTTGTTCGCCAACCACACTGGGATGGAAAAGTGCAATTTGAGCCTTTGTAGCAAGAAGAAGAGTTCTGGTTCTGCCAAGTCTGCAAATGTGCCTAATTGCAGTAATTTTTTGGTACCTACTATTTAAGACCAACAGATAGACAGTCAAGCCAAAGGTCTATTTATCCCCACAGAATGTCTCCAGCTATGTCTAGCCATGGATACTAAAGGAAAAGAGTAAGAGCAGGCCAAGCATATAATGTTTTTTTTTTTTTAAATCTACTGCCCAGATCCAATGACATGTGTTTCCAAACCCTCCTAAGCCAGAAGTGCTACCTCTAGGTCTAATAACACTTTGTGAATTAAAGGGTGGGGGGAAAAGACAATCATATAATTTAGGTGGAACTTGCCTCCTGTTAATTTCAGTTGATGGCCTCTCATTTGTGTGTTATCAAAAACAGTGAATAATGGTTCCTCATTTAACATCTTGCCACTTAAATTTTCACAGCCCCATATTCTCCCTGTTTAATTATTTTTTTTTCATACAGATGAGCTCTAGTGTATTTAATCTCCCTCAAATGGAAGACATTCATACCTTTGATCATTCTCATCACCACCCTCTGCACCTTTTCTAGTTCTTCTGCACCAATTCTTCAAGATGCTGCAACCAGAAATGTTTTTGCTCTTTGTGATTTGGGCACACTATGGATTTATATTGCAACATAATGTTTTCTACTTTGTTTTCCATTTATTTCCTAGTAATTTCTTTTCTTTACTCACTTCTGAGTAATAAACTGTCATTTTCATAAAATTATCTGCTTTTTTGATAGACAGTTTGGAGTCCATCACTGTGTGTTTAAGGCAGACTTTCTCTGTCTGCATTACTCTAATCAGCACCAAATTTCTTCTGCCATTTCATTGCCCCATTAGTTTGTACTGTGAGGTGGTTCTGCTACTCTACACAGTAATTTTATTGCCTCACTTAATTTAGTGTCACTAGATTTTGCCACCTCATTCTACACTTGTTCTTTCAGAAACTGCAAGAGCGAGACACAGCATGGGCTTCAACACAGGTCCCTCTGGGCTTCCACCAGCAATATCACCCTCTGTGGAAACTCAGAAAGGGTCTCACTCCTCCTTTTCTTTCCCAGCCTGTAATCAGTTACTAAATCAAAGAGACAATTTCCCTCTTTTTTTTAAATTTTAGTTTCTTCAGTAGTTTTTTGGGAGGAAGCTTTTGGAAAAATCCCACTGTACACTATCAAGCAGACCGCATTTGTTCACAGCACTTTGTGGACAAAACTCATTGATTTGTGAGGCCTGGCTCGTTGCTGTGAAAACCAGGTTGATTGTCCCCATTTTTGTAGAAATGCTGAAGTATTTTACTGAGTGGGAGCCTATTTCCCACAAAGGTCTAAAAACTTAAATTTCCTTTAAAGATGCAGCCACCCTGCCCTTGTGACTGTCCCCTGCAAAAGGCTTGACCGACCATAACAGCACACATTCCTGAGGTGACTTCACTCCCACTGGTACCGCAGACGTCAGTTAAGACAGAATTAGGCTGTCACAGGAACTTTTTCAATGCATCTGAAGCACAGGTGAAGTTTTTCTCTGCAGAAAGTGAAGGATAGGACATATATGCCTAATCTACAGATCTTCTCAATTAGCTAAACTGGGGATTCAAGTCACTAGCTGTAGCTGATTATCATGTTTCATATTTGTTTCATAATTTTTCTAAATGGTGCTAATTTGCTGCCTAATGGTCTGTAAGATTTCTTCCAGATGATGTTGACAATGTGAGGTGCAGTCCTTTTGTTTCCTTCCTATTTGAAACTTTTTCCATTGTGCTGCCACTGTTAAATGTAATGATCAGAGGAGTGAATAGTTATCAGCAGTAATTTCTGCAGAGAATTTGCCCTCTAACAGTACTTAGATACCCCATAAACATTCCTCCCATGTGTTCAATACAGCAATACTGGACTGAGTGATACCATTTTACTCTAAGCATTGGTCATAAATATTTCTGTCATGTTCAGTATTTGACAGACTAAGCTAGTTGAGGTTGGACTTCCAACTGATGGTCACTTTTGCACTATTGTTGGGTATATTGTGACCTCTCATCATGCACGTTGCATGCAGAGGAGGGTTTGAAGAGAGCTAGAGTCAGTCAGGTGCTTCGCTGTACCCAAAGGACCTGTTTCAGACCATGGTAGAGTCATGTGTCAGTTCAAGACAGCAAGGCCACAGCTGGTACCTGGTTTCCAATCTAGGAGTTGCCATCTGTCAATGTTTCTAAAGTGAAAATGTCTTATAAGCAGCAGCTTACAAGAAATTTTATTTTTTTTATTTGTTTTTGGTAGAAGGAAAGAATTAATTTTCATCCAGCAGGTGAAATTTCCTGTCTTTACCAGCTCTCCCATCAAAGACATGTAGCTAGTTGGCAGGAAATGCGAAACAAACAACTTTTGGGTTATTTCAAATATTTTGAATCTTTTCCTTTTTTGGGTCAAAAGATCTTGACAGGTTCTTCTTTTTAAGAAGAAAGCCTGATTATGCATTACATTTTTGGTTGTCATATTCACATAAAATAGCTCTGTATTATGCACGGCTGTAAGGCAGTGGCCATCGACCTGTCCATATTGTTTAACTGCTTTCACGTCCTATCTATGATGACGACTTTGAGGAATCTTTGCTAGTTTTGTAACATCAAATATCAACTTTATAATGCAAAAACAAGTATGCAAACACACTCAGGGCTTCTCTTCACACTGCTATAAGGACTACAACACATAACTGTATGACAAATGCAGTTATTCAGCCTACCTCAAATCCTCTCTTCAGCTACAGCTGGATTAAATATTCTTTTTCAGCCTAAATCATCTCTCACTTTTTGCTGCAATGACAGGGGCCAGAGATGGTTGCAGAGAATGAAGTAATCTTATTATTTGTTCTTGGCAGGATTTAGCTGACATAAAACAATGTTGATATTTCTAATAATTACCTCTATTGTGCTGACACCTAAACACCACAAATGAGATCCTTAGCCATTGTCTTAGGTTCTATAGAGCCAAATGAGAAAACTGAGTCTCTGAACAATTTACAATCAAAACAAAAGAAGAAAAACATAGGACAGGAAAAAAAGCAAGATAGAAATACTAACAGTATATGCTAAGGTGTCATAATCCTTACTGATGCTTCTTATTACATGCATACATGTTTATATACAGACCGGCATGTACAGTAGTTTACTTAAAGGACAGTATGGAATTACGTTTTCTGAACATTTTAGGGTGGTGGTTCAGTTTGAAACCACTCCTCCCACCCTGCCAAACCCACCAAAACCCAATCAACCAAACAAAAAAGCCCAAACCAACCAGCTGGATTCCTGGACTGAGAGTGAGGGTGCGTGGGAATCAGCACTACCCTGGGCAAGGGAAGGTTTGGGGAAGACTTAGGAATAGCCTTTCACCTAGGAGGACATTACCAAGAAGAGGGAGCCAGGTCCTTCCGTACCCTCCCTAGGGTGCACGGAGGGACAGTGGACAACAGGAAATTGTTGTCCAGAATTGAACCAGGAGAGACTGCCACTGGATATTAGAAAATTTTTAATTGTTAGGAAAATTAACCATTATCCTGTTCTCAAATACCCTATTCTGAAAACTTGACTAGTCATTTAGATTCCTCAGTATCATTTGCAAATATTTAGCCTAGTGCAACAACAAATGGCTGTAGTTGCACATTAAAATTTTTTTTAATCATATCACAGGGATTATAACAGAAAAGTATTCAGAAATAAACAGATATAAGTTACTTCTGTTGGAAATGCTTTCAATTTTTTATACTGACATTAAAATGTTTCCAAACTGGTGAATTTGCATGAATGCATGAGAGAGCAGGGGTGGCTGTTTGTTTTAAGCAGATGTCTTCTGTGAAAACAGATCCCACTTCTGTACTGTCTAATAAGTTATTTGGCAAGCCTTTCAGCTTTCTGAATGACAAGGGACATCTATTCTTGGCCTTCTTCTCTTACAATAGATATTTCTCACATGCATTAATATCCCCAAAACATTTTTTTAAATTTGATTAAAATAATAGCTTGAAACTTTGTTAGATTGCTTACGGGGGAAGTGTCCTTACTTCCTGTAAAGTGGTAAAAAAAGCTTGACATCAGTAGTAACTGCTTAAAATTAACTCCTCCCAAATTTACTGATGCAGACCATTCGTGGTAATAACTTTGGCACAAACTCTATCCACAAAACCAGCTGACTGTCTTTCCCTTCTCTCTCTACAGCATGAGTCATTTACAAGCCATTTAAAAAGGAAGTTGTAAGGAAAACACACCAGACATGAAATGCAACAGCCCAAATCTTCAGAGGGTGTCAACATCATTCTGCTGAAGTCACTAGCTTTACCTGATTTATATCAATTGAAAAGCTGATTCAGCCCCTGTGGACAGCTGTTTCTAGCATACCTTAATACCATCCACATTGAATTGCTTATCATTATTGTTTTTAGGGTAATACAAAGAAAGAGAGGATTTGGAAATAGTCATGGCTGTTGTTTGTTGCCTCTTTCTCTGCAGCTGGTGTATAAGTTTGTAGGGTTTTTCATGTTTTGGGAGAAGGGGAGGTACATTAGTCTAACAGCAATCGTTTAACCAGGACAATTAACCAAATAAATAAACCAAAACATCATTTTGAAACCCCAGTGACCAGTAAGAAATAACAACTCTTACTCTGTAAGGACATTAAAATTTCATCAAGGCTCCCAAACTACCAGTAAGGTTATCCACCAGCAGAGACCCACGTGTATATACACATGCACACATGTATACCCCTGCAAACTTTGGGGGCAGAGGGCAGAAACTACAGCTAAAAAGAGAGGAACAACCAACCCCTCTCTCAGGCATACGTGATGTTCTCTGAAATACAGATGTGACAAGTGGAGTTGGAGTCAGTTATGAATAAAAGGCAACTTGGCCATTGTCTAAGCAAGAGTGAGATGCCCAGGCCTCGAGGGTCTGAAATTCCAAGAAAGTTAATTCAATTTTTCAGAAGAATTCACTGTGAGCAGGGTTTCTCCAAGAGGGGATACCATGGATTTACTTTCAGATGTGCTCAGAATAAAAAAAGGCCATCTCAGTCCTCAGCCTTAGTCTGCTCTGAAGTCAGTTCTCAGTGGACAGCGAGTGAATGCCTTCCACCATACCTTCCCATGACCCAGTGTCTCTGTACGTGTTTTTCTAGCAAACCTCATGATTCCTCAAACATTTAAATTAAAAATATTAACTTAGTCTCATGCAAGCAACAGGAATATGGATATTAGAGGAAAATAAAGAAAATATTGAAAAAATGATTTAAAATTTACAGAGGAGAAATGTTGAAGTACAGATAGGTATGAAGTTTTTCTCACGTTCCTGGAGATAGTCTGGGTTTTACAATACCTGTTGTGATGTTACTGTAGGCAGGTGACACACACGTCGTTATATGATCAGCTCCTTACACATGAAGGAGACTAAAACTGTTTTTTTTGAAACTTGAATGAGTTATCTTTTGAAGGCTATCAGGGAAGCTGAGAGGTAAATAAATGACTGTGCAGCCAAAAATTCAGGTAGTAGTATCTCTTCTTCTACACAGACTGGACATAGTTAAAAACAAACAATCCAAAAGTCCAAAAGCAGTGTCTGTCCCTGATCGGACGCTTTGACATGTTTTTCAGCTGAGGGTAGGGTAACCAGGTAAGACTTGGTGACTAAGGTTTTAAAAGTGGGCACACTCATCCAAATGTTTATCTTTGCTTAAAATCTGTGGCTACTGATCCCGGGACCACTCACAATCAGCAAAGGTTTTCTTCTTTGCTGTCAAGTGAAAACACATATGTGAAGTTTCATCCACCGCTCTGCCTTAATCCTGTGTCAGATTTTCTTTGTAAATATAATTATCATTCTAGGAGCATGTACTTAAAACAGACTACAGACTGCTGGCTTTGCCTGGGTATTCTTGCCCATGTTATTGAACGGCAGTTAGACTTTTCTTTCTCTTTGCAAATCAAAAAACCTGGCCGAGGTTTATGGAAGCAGAAGTGCTGTCCTTTCATCACGTTTGTAGAGATTTGTAGAGGAAAGCACTTCTAGAGGCCTGCAGGGTGGAAATCTGCTGACTTCACACCCCATCAGTCAGGACTCTCCCTGCAGTGACTCCACTGCCGCACCTTGGTGCTGTCTCCCGCGCAGCTGCAGCCTCGGCCGGATAACACAGGGAGAGTTACACGTAGCTGAGTGAACATGAACTCTAGAAAGTCAAAGGATAGAATTCTGTTTTTGGTTTTTTTTTAAGCTGAGAATTTGTCACCTTTGTATGGCAGCAGAAGCTGCAAGCTTAAACAAAAGGCTATTGTTTCTGTCCAGGTCTGCTTGCACAAAGCCTGAAAAGGGAACAAGATTTGCACAAAATTAAACTAAATAACAGTGAGATGGATTCTTTTTCCGCTGATGTGAGTTCTATTTCACAATTGTGAATTGCAAGTTTAAGGTGATGCATCATTTTATTGCAGCTTCTATTTTGCAAACAAACTTCCTCTTCAGAGGAGAATATTGTTTGAATGGGCAGATGTGGCTTGTGTGAATAATATTGCAAGACGGAAAGATCTAAACGATTTGGAGTGATCCTGTGAAGAACAGCTTCTCTTTCCACGTGTAAGAACTTTTCGCTAATGAAAGAGTGCAATTTAAGACTACATGTAATTTTTCCATTTATGGCACGAGGGCATTTCTTTCTTCCTTTCTCTGTTGCCCTCAACAATGATCACATCAAGGATCACATCTAAAGTCCTTAGAAATCAATTACTGCATAGGATGGAAATATAACAGAGAAAATTAAGAGGTATACCCAGTTGTCATAAATTTAGGGTGACAACCAAAAAAGCAGTGTTTTGAAGAACAAGTGCACTTGAGCAGTGCTCTGAATGAGTCAGTGGAAATTGCTACCATCTAAGCAAAACATATGCCCTCACTTGTACCCACAGCCAGAAAACCTTATCCACATTTTATTGTTGTATATATCAAAGCAGTGTCTTTTTGTTTCATTGTTCAATCAGCTTTGATAATCTCTTTTCCGTGTTAAAAATAGGCGGAGGTTCCCGTCTGCCGTTAGGAATGACTAGACAGAAGCAGACAGAGCAGGACTCACCTGAAAGTTGTTTATCCAGGCTGCAGCCATAGCCGAGGTAGAGGTGTAGGTATACCCTGAAGAAAGCACGTCCCATCTATCACAGGCACTAACTGAGGACAGAGTGAATTGTCAGCCCATGACTCTCGGCTCCCTCCATTGGTTATAGACAGAATTTAGCTGCCTCAGCTAACTTTCAGATGTCTAAAAGCAAGTGAGATGAACCCCTATCCCAGATATGCTTCAGATCCATTGTTCTATTTCCACTAACCATGTGCTTCCCAGTATGCACGAGCCTTCTTTTTTTTTCTCATCCTGTTATCCTGAAAAATGGTTTTCCTTACAATAACTATTGTAGATGTGAGGGAAGACTGGAATTACCCTCAGCTCGAAAAACAAGATGACATTTCTAGAGAAAGCTTGAGGAAACCATTAAAAACAGGATCATTAGCCTACTCGCACATACACACACAAAAGTCTTCAGGAACAAAAATTATTCTCTTTTGAAAAGTTTAGTGTCATTTTTCATTTCATAAAGATTTTTTCATAACCTTTACCTGCAGACTTTCTCTGTGAACCTTATTAAGAAATTGAGTCAAATGATTATGGATTTTTTTTTCTCCTGCTAATCACTTTCAATAATCATTTTAAGAATCTTAAAATTTTAATGGTGCAATGCTTTTCATAAGGCATGAAAAATAATAGGAATAGAAACAACTTTTGCTAAATATTTAATTGGAAAGATACAGCATGTGTTTCAAGACAAAGGCTCTTTGTTCCAAAGATCAAACCATCTTTAGTAAGTTATTTTTCTTAAGTTTTATGTCTTTAACTCTTAGAATAAATGATGTATCTTACTGCTTTTTTAATAAAGGGGATTGAATTATTCTTGTTCATTTACAGATTTTATTAAGAAGCAGATGAACTTCCATAACTAGAGAGAAAATGGGCTTTCAGGAAAACTAAGAAATAAATACACTCCTGAATACGTAACGATACTTCTTCTCCATCACTCCCCACCTCATCATACCAACTGGATTACCTCAGTGTTTCTCCCTCAACCATTTTGTGTGTTGAAAATGTAGCTGATCAGCAAATTACATTTCTTCTGAACACAGTTTGGACTCTATAGGGATCCTAAAAACCCTGCAGAATTAGATTTAGCTTTACCTTTTGGCTTCCTTGGTGGAAAGACTAAATGTCCTTTTTTTTTAATTGTTAAAGCAATTAAGTGCTTTGGGCTGAATTTACAAATTTTTTTTTGTATCTGAAGATGATAGCTCTGAAACTGTCATTTAGACATGCGTACAAATACTCTTGTGTGTCTATTAACATTGTGGTCATGAGACATGAGTTTCTTGAGCTTCCAGTAAGAGGGTCCTGTCATATTTTTTTTTAAAAGTCTGCAGATTTGTAAATTCCTTTGGTACTAAATGTGCCCTTAATATCTCATCTTTAGAGTGGGCTAACATTTTCTATCCTATATATATGCTACAGCCTGATTGGAGGAGGGATGGTGGGTCATGGGGACGAGCAATGCTCATGGATTGTCCTCTGTGGTCTTCTGCTGTCACTGGTAATAATAGCAGCTGTAATTAATAGCAACAATAACAATAACACGTCACTGCTGTGCAGAAAGTGCAGACAGATTGGGTTTTCTTGTGCTGTTGTTAATATAAAAATATTTAGATAGATTTGTTTTAGAAACATGGATTTAAATGTCTCAGTCCAAAGAAAGTCATTCGGAACTTGTGCAGGGAGAACACAATGTACCAGCCCACTCTGGAAGCAAGCAGACAAACAAGCAGTCTCTTGCTGTGCTGCCACAAGGCATTATTTATTATTTATTATTCTTCTTTGCCCAGTTTATTTTTCAACACCAATTAAAAGCTTATTGCCATCTCTGAGTCCAAAATACCTTGGGCTTCAGCCATCCTGGGTATTCATTGTGTTTTGTCTGCCTCTTTGTTCCACAAAGTGGACCATCAGCACAGCCCGCTCACTGCACATAGTGAATCAAGACATCATCAGGTTATTTTTTTCCAAATGTTTCCTTTTTCTTAGGAGGGGAACAAAGGCAAGAGGGATTATAAACAGGGAGGTCTTTTTGCCTAATAAAATAAGTCTCTGTATATTAAGCAAAAGTGAAATGAAGTCAGTGCATTGTCAATTCTCTGATTCACTAGGTTGCTCCAATAATTTTTTTTAACACACTGTCCTGTAATTGCATTTTAGATGCTGGAAAGTTGTGACTGGTTTTCTTTTCCTAGCCATTGTTAATTCTGCTTGGCACTGATGGTTTTTATCTTCATCTGGGTATCAGTCTGCCCTCTGAAGTCAGCTTGTCTCTAGAAAACAAGCTTGTCAGTTAAATATTGTTGCAAAGCAAGACCTGCACTAGACATTTCAATGGCCCATGAATAATGTTCATGTCTTTCCAAGTCATAATTAAACCTGTCAATGAGTCAGAAACCACCAGGTCAACATGGTACTGGGTTCAATCCAGCCCTAGGTCAGCCATGAAGGTCCCACTGCAGGGACACCACCTGGTGTGCAGAATGGTGTGTTCTGTTCTGATGTGCCTAAAGAAAAATGAAAAAGAACCTAAATTTCCTAATTCTGACACACTTCTCCCATGCAGGAAACCTGCAGAGAATGGGCTGAAATGGCTGCAGGTATTTGCTTGCAGAGCTCTGCAGACCTGTTTTCTCATACCTGCACCAAACAGAAACACTGTGAAGAGCTTAAAATATTTCTTAACTTGCTGGGACATGGAAGGGGCCCATCTGGAAATGAGTGAGAACTGGGGTCCACAGGCGTTTTCAGTGCTTATCCTCCTGTAGTTGGCAATAACCCTGAGGCTTCGGAGAAATAAGATCAAATCTCTGTTTCACAATGGATTTTCTCTGTGACTCCTGTGACTTCAGCAAGCTGGCATTTACTGCCATGGGGAAGTCCCTGCATTGGTCCTAGCTCCCCACACTGGCGTGCAAGCCCTGGATATTGCAGACAGTCTGTCTCACTGGCTTCTTCCTCCTCCATGTCACATTCAGAAGGAAGACCCGCTGACCTCTGGCAATCAGGCTTTTGAAGCAAGACAAAGTGGGTGCTTCTCTGTGGCTGTGGATTAGGGACATGGTCCTACCACCTTAGGTGACTTGACCATGGTAGAAATCAAGAGGAAAGGGATACAGGATGGAAGAAGGGCCATCAAGATATCCATTGACATGTCGTGTCACTTAATGTGGGCAGTCTTCCCACCTCACATGAGATGACCATCACTAGGTTGTCTCTTTGGACAAAGTCTGCAACACTGTCTTAGAACTCACAAGAATACTGTGAAGATCACTAGAGTCAAGACTGCAAGGGACTTATCTGCAGAAGGAATAGGAACTATTCACATACTTTAATAGAGATAGAAAGAAAAAGAAAAGAACACAAAGCCTGGATCAAGACCAACTGATTATCTTCCTAAGGGGCAAAAATCAGCCCACAGACTGAATTGCGAAGGGAAGAGCTCCACAGCTGGATTGTCAGAGAGAAAAATTTTGGCACAGCATCTTGCAGAAGCATAACAGCTCCCATGTTCGTTATAAAATTACCATTAATGATTAATATTCATCCAGGCCCAGCTGCTCCTTCCACAACTGCTATATGGATTAGTCTCACTGGAGCTGCCTGAACAGCAGCCCTTTCGATGCCAAGGGGAGTTCCCCATATAAATAAAGCAGAACGCAGAGATTCACACTGAGAATGGAACACGGAAACCTGACAGAGGATTTTATCTCTCCATCAACAACAGCACATGAAAAGCTGTTTGCTTCTGTGGCTGCAACTGATTAACCAAACACTGGTTATAGGACGTTTCTCTGGACAGTTTAATTTGGAGATAATGGAGTGGAATTGACTTTGAAAAGCAGCAGAGAGTATAGGGAATGCAAACATTTACCAACTCCTCCGAGGAACAGTAAGACAGGAAAACAAAAAAAGGGGGAGGGGGTACATATAGACATGATTGTAAAATGAAGATTGTATTTCATTTCCTAGCATCTGTGGAACACAGGGACATCAAATGCCACTCAGTTTAAATCCTATTATCTGAGAGAGCATGTAGAATGGAGAAAGATTTTAACGTTTTGAACCCCCGTTTATCATGAGTTCTTTAAGCTCTCAGTTTTCTGCCTAGTATAAGTAGCAACCATTTGTAGCCTTTTCTGCGTCTTTTTAACTTTGAAATAATTGAGTATCTATGAGAATGGCAGGAGACCAGTGCTGTGAAAAGGGCAAGAGGATACGCTAAATGGGAAAAGTATGTCTGCAGTTAGAATTGCTTTGTGAGCCATTACCTTTTGGTACCTTTCCTGATCTCAGGGCAGATCTTTATTAATAGGTTCTTCTTAACAAGAGTTGCAGCAAGATATAGATTTCCAAACTGGCTGCCATGGAAACGAGTTGCTCATTAAGCCCCCCTAGCAAACCCCTGTCCCTTTTCTGCGTTGTTCGTGCTGGGGACGACAGTCTGTGTGTACTCAGAATTTTTGTCTCCTTCAGTCAGGTTTGAGGGCCTCAGGGTGTGAGGATTTCTTGCCACTGGAGATTACAAAGAACCACTTTTTCCTTCCTCACTCCCTTTTAGCCAACATTTGGGCAGCTGAAATAAAGTGCTGAGGAACCTCCAAAATACTGAGAACAAAGGGCACCAGGAAAATTGTAAATTCATGTGACAAAACCCCAGGTAAAATCTGAGGCTAATTAAACAGACATGAAGGCTTTTAAAAAAAAGGCAAACGCAAACCCTGTGCTTACCTATATTTGACTGTAAAAATCTGTGACATTGTCATTCCAAAGACTGCAAAACTCAATTGGTTTGTATATTGTTTGGTTATTGGAGACAACCTTTTCCTCACACACAGAAGTGATAGCGGAAAGATGGTGTATAAATTCTTCTGACCCTTAAAGAAACTTACCCTCACTCACAACAGGGGTCCTGTCAGCGCTTGGACTCTGTGTCAGGATCTCCAAACAAACGGGGCACCCAGGGGCTCCTGTCATGCTCTCTTTAATTTCCTGGTCTGCTTGTGCTTAGAAGTCAGAGGACCGCAGTCTTACGTGTGGCTACACTGTAGTCGCATATTCACACACTTACTCAATGTGTATTGTCTACACCGCTGCCTGACAATGGTGGCCACTGGCGGGTGGTAGCACACAGGTGTTGTGACAGCTTTGGGAGAGCTGATCCAGATGTGCCAGCAATCTGGCGGCAGCTCTGCCAAGCCCGGGCTTTTCCAGTCTGGGCTTGTTTGCCCCCACCCCCAGTGCAGCCCTACTGTAGGCACGTCGATACAAGGCCAGCCCAGGAGGACCAAACCCGTTGTGAGACCTCACTGATGTACTTGGAAAGAACCGAGTATGTCTGAATTTCACTGCAAAATCTGACTTCTCTAAGTATGCTGGCATAGAAGGAGTCTGGCATTTTAATAGTAGTTTCTCCTCTTCCTTTCTGCTGGAAGGAATTACTCAGACAATGTCAGCATGCCTGGCAATGTCACTCATTAAAATGTTCTGCTGTGTAATGGGTGTGACATCCTGGTACGGCACCAGGCTCACACAGAGCAACCGGAAGCCGGCAAAACCACCAGGCACAGGTCAGGAGCTCAGCTTGCCACTGGGGAGTTTCCTCACAGGTTTGTGTTTGCTACTGTCTTAAGATAAATGTCTGTGAAAGCTCTTTAGTGTCAAGACAAACTGGATAAAAGGTCAAGAAGAACTTTTATTCTACCACCCTCTGTCTTCAAGTTTGCCTTCCTTCACAACCTTGATTAGTTTGTCATTGTCTCTCTTTCTCCATATCTATATTTCCCTTGAAAAAGCCCTTCTTAACTATCCCCACCCAAGGTGTTTGCACAGCTGATCTATGAGCTCTGTATTAGAGATCCCCACACTATTTCCGAGCAGGCTGGTGCATTCATACAGAGGACAAGGCTCATTTCTGGACTTAGTTAACTGGTTTAAGTCCAGGGGTTGCTACACTGCTCTCCATCGTGTCCTGCAGTTAATGGTCCTGCCCCTTAACTAATTCTTCTCCGTTGCTTAGGTCTCAGGAGCTTTGCAGGGACTTACTTGTCTTGTCCACTGCATTTATCCTCTCTTCCCCACCTAAAGTGAGGCCACTGCCTCTCTCTCCCTTGGAGACACCATGGTAAAAGCAAAGGTGCCTAGACCCTCCACTTGTTCGTGTTGGCACAGCCCCATAGATTTCAGGAAAGGTTAAATGATTTATATAGGCTTGAGTAATTCTAATGATTAAACAAGGCCACTTTGTTAGCTGCCACTTAAAAACATGATTTAGTACCAAAAATAGCCTTTGCTGGCATTCATTGGTGACTGAATCAAATAATTTGAATTTAAAGCCAAATAAGATGATGGAGAAGTAGGTCAGCAATTGGGACATAAAAATAGTAATAAAAAGAGACCACTGATGCAGTTAATGTCATCAGGTCAAGGTAAGTATCAGCTGTCTGTGCATGAAGATAATCAGGGTTTATAGTACAGAAGTGAGTGTCTGTGGGATTAGGTTTGGAATATTTCATCAATTATATAGCTGTAAGCTGTAATAAAAAATAATAATTCTTCACACTTGCATAGTGCTTTCATCCTCAGATCTCATCTCGAAGCACTTCATAAACATTAATTAAGCCTCCTGCCCCCGTGAAGTACATATTAGATTATTATTATTATATCAGTTTTTAAATGGAAAAAAAGATGTTAAGTGACTCACCCAAGGTCACCTCCATCATGCTCAAGGGGGCTGTCAACTGACAGTCATCTGAGATGCAGTCTCCAAGCTGAAAGAAAGGATGGGGTGATCTGTGGAGGAAAAAGTGATATCTGTGAGGCCTTTTCCCTCTTGATAAATTTACTTTGAAACTGCCCAATGTACTCAGACATCGCTAGGAAGGAGCAAACAAGACTCCTAATGCAACTACAGACTTGGTTTCCTATGTCTCTTACACTTGTGTGCATATCAGCTGAAGACTAGAGGACCACACAAAGCTTGCATTTCAGGAAAAACATAAGAAGCTTTTTTCTCAAGTGGACTTTCAAGCACTAAGGTTATACAGCAGACTGATTTTTTTAACAAATTAATCCGTTCCCTATCTCTCTCCCTGCTTTCAGGACAGCCCGTGCTGCTACAGGCATTACTTACAGGTTAAAGATACTTGCTCTTATAGAAATTAGATCACCTAAGGGACACAGGTTGCAAGACACATCACTGGTACAAGCAGTATCAGAAGACAGCACTGTGACCAAAGACTAATGTTGAGATCAGCTCCCATTTAGGCATACAAATAGATTAATAATAACTTTTTATTAATTATCTCCCTCAGCTAATTTTGTTCTTTTTCAACTCTGACTGTAAGCGCTGAGACGGAGGGGGTGACCACTAAGATCCTTGGAAAATCCTACTTATTCTAAATCATTTGTCACCAGGAGATCTCAAAGTGACATGAAAAGGAGGAGGTTTTGCTCTCGTTGTCTTAGCATGTGTGGAGAATGGGAAAGCCAAGACACAGAGCAGTGAGGTGAGCTGCCTTTCCTGGCCCAGGAGTGGGGTGCCCGCACACCAAGCTGTGCAGCAGGAAATTGGGTATTCTCCTGTAAAAACGAGTCCTTCACTGTGCTTATGAACTTGCTAGAATCTGTGAACGTGTCTTTCAAAAGACGTATTTGGAGGGGCTCTCATATTGCAGCAGAACTAAAGTGAATGAAAATGATACTACGTTGGCAAAGAACATATCTTGTCTTATCTATATATATCATATCTCTGCCATGTCTCAACCCAAGAACAAACACTTTCAGCTCCCCGTTCTGGAGATACGATGCTCTGTGATGTGAGGGGTTCTCTTCTGGGAGAGTTCCTCTATGGGCTTCACCTGCAGGAGATCTGAAGCCCTGCAGAACCAGTGGGGTTTATGATCTCTCTGCTGTACGTTTGAAGGAGGGATGGTATCAATACGTTTTCAAAAAGGCAGTAGCTTGCTAAGTGGCTATGGCATACAGAGCAGTATCGGATATAGATACACTGACACTCGGCATCCCTCCCTGTCTCTGACTCGTGTCAGATAAAGCCATCTGCGTTAGGACTCTACATAGTGACTTCTTGTCACTCTGGGAATTTGGAAATTGAAAATAAAGCCTGGCATAAGTGAGAACAGCTCTAAATATTCTGCAATTTCTGATAGGTTCCTAAGGATGCTGGGCACCTGCTCCACAGCCCAAAGTGACCTACAGTCTGGTAACAGCCATGCAGGACAAAGACACCTTCTCCCACTCCGGCAGGAGAACAGCAGGTGTGGTAAAACAGAGCAAAACCAGTGAAACACTCCTTTGGCCACTGCAGCCAAGCTGGACTATGGGCCTGGGCTGACTCCAGACCAGGAACACGTGCACTTTCCTCATCATCTGGACTGATTTAGAGTTCATTTGCTCAAGACTCACTGTACTGAACGGTAACACTTTTTTCTCCTTTGCCCCTCTCTCTTGCAACAGATGGATTGTAGCAAAGAGTGAGGGAAAAAAAGGACCTTGCACTTTTGCAGGAGAAACAAAGCAGGAGGCATCAGCTTCAAGCGAACTCCACCTGTCTCTTCTGGCCACAGAGCCATTCGCGCTCAGTTTCCAGTCCCGCTGGCCGGAGGGAGAATAAGATCCTCTAATTAGTTTCCTCAACAGTTTTAAAGTTGGTGGTCCACAACGTAACGGGAAGGGATAAACCAGCTCACAGTCACAAAATGGTTGATAGGAGACCTTCAACGGCCCACACCAAAGAGTTTTAAGGCCTAATTTAAAGCCCTTTGAATGCCATTTGGTGTTTTCCATCAATGTCACTGGGAGGTTTGGAGTAGTTCTCTGACAAGTGGAACATGCATAGGTTTTTACAGGAAAAGTGTTGTTTTTTACCCTCAAATTGAGAAAGTTACTATTTCCTTCTTGGCAATACGAAGTATCTTTTAGGTACTCATATGTGTGTGCCCAGCCAGCTGCTTTGGTTGACCTCCGTGACTACCGTTCATACAGACGTGCCTGATACGACGCAGCAATTTTTTTTCTTCAAATTTCATGAACTTATAACTACAATGAGTACGTGCTTAAATAAAAGAAAGATGGAATATTTCTGTTAAATGTGGAGAGTATCTTTGTATGCCAAATTTAATTATGTGTTGAAAATGCAGCTATCTATTTAAAATTGCAGGAATAACAGATATGTAATATTCCTAATAAACTAAAATCCCTTGGGCTTTGAACTCTCTACCTCTGCAATAAAAGGCAGAGAACTTAGCTACAAAGTTACATAGCAGAAAACCTGTTCACAAAGGACTCTTTACATTACATACAGGCACAGTTTTCTGATACATTTCTGAATATAAAGCACTTGGGATCCCGAAGATGAAATAGCCACTGATATAATTCATTTAACTCTTGTCTTACTACCCAAAGCCACTTCTAGTCATCTTAGGTGACAATGGCTAAGACACAAAAGAACAAAATAGCATAGCACAAAATTACGTATTAAAAGTCAGGAATGGTTATCTAATTTCAGGAAATGCCATCCTCACTTAATGATATTATAAATGTCACAAAAATAACTCTGGTCAGTCTTTAAAAAAAAATATAAAGAAGAAACTGTCTGCTTCATAAGTTTTCCATCAGTGTCACTGGGGGGTTTGGAATAGTTCTCTGACAAGTGGACCATGCATAGGGTTTTACAAGAAGAGGGTTGTTCTTTTCCTCAAATTGAGAAAGTTACTATTATTATAACCATTCTATGATAAACAATTTTTCTCACAGTTAAGCCTATTAGCTTAATGTACCATTTAAGGAAATCTAACCCCCAAAATATGATAGGTAAGATATATTGTCTTGCTTTGTTCCTTTTATATTCCCTCACATTTCATCCTGGAGATCAAAAATTTGACTTGTTTAATTTTCCATGTAATTTTAAACAATTCACATAACATTCAACCAGCACAGTCCCTTTAAGGAAATACTCTGCTTAGGGAATGCCTCTGCCATAGTTACTCATAATAGGAAAGGGGATGAAGAGGAACCTCTGCAGTGACAAAAGAAATGGTTTTGTCGTTATGCAACAAACTCTGGACTTGAAGGACACTAGACTGGTGAGAACAATCAAGTTAATAGCAGTCAGATTTTCCAAAAAAGTTCACCTCCTCAGCCAAAGGAAACAGCCAGATTTTCAAGACCCCTTAGCAGTTTTGCTTGGCCTCAGGTCAGCAAAACACTTAAACACTTTTGAATAATTTGATCAAATATTCTACTTGTTTACTTAATGCTGGACATCTGCTAAATGACACATTGAATTATTATCTTCATAGATGCTGGTTCAGGAAGGACCTGGCGGATCAGGCCAGAATTCAGTCAGGGCACCAGTGGTATTTCACCGAGGTCTATGGTCAGACATGTGCCCGTTTGATGGCTATGTCTATGTTACCAAGTAATGCAGTGCAACGGGAGCATAGTAGGTTGACATATCCCTTGCTGAACTCCCTACATGTCCACTGTTTGAGACTTTCGCTTAAGACTAGATTTAGTCTGATCCCCTGGACTGAAAGCCACCACTGAAGAAATTGTTTGAAAATGTTCAGTGGACCAGGTCCTGTTTTGGACCCTCCTGTCCCTGTGGGAGTGGAATGCATTTGGTGAGCTCTTGAAGTGGAGCTTCTGGATGTAGTTCATTTAGACCAAGCAGTTTGCTTCAAAACTGCTCTACTACTCCAAGGAAGAACACTAATAGATGAAGCTGTGATGGATTATCTAAAAATGAGGACAGAGAACCACTTTTGGAAACAGCATCTTAAATCTTCCTAAGCTACAGGGAAATCACTCTGGCATGCACTTAAATATCCTTCCTCAGTATAGAGAGAATCTTCTAATCAGGTATCTTTATGCCTCAGTTCCCAACCTGTTGTACCCCCCTTCTTTATCTCTCTTTGTTGGAAATCTGGGCTGAAATTTCCCAAAGGGTTTAAATAAAAAAATTACAGAAGCTAATTCTCTTCAGAAATTCCAGCTGAGACTGAAAGCATCTTAGCAAAGGTATTCTTTCTCACCATGTGTTTTCACAGTGCCTGCCATACAGAGGATGCCCCCCGCCCCCGTCTTGTATTAGACATCTTGTTAAGTTCAGCTGAAGAAAATTGCTGCAGAAATAGGACAAATCAACCAAAACAATATTTGCAGAATATTCAAAAATAGGTTTTTTACAATCTAAGACTTGAAATTCAGCACTGCTTTTCTATCCTAAATCTATCTGATTGTTTGTTTTGTCAAAAATTTGATATTTTCAGCTGCAGAGCGATGAATTCCAAGGAGTTTTATTTCTATAGCTTACTATAAATTAAGAAAAAGTAAGGATAAATTACTAGGAATAGAGTCAGTCTGCAGGTTATTATTATTCTGTAGTCTTCCTTAGGCAGACAGGGTGTTAGTTATTAAACAGTGACCTAATATTCTGCTTTCACTTTTGCTGCAAAGCTGGAATTCTCTATGCTATTTTACCAGAAAATAGTAATAAAACATCTTTAGGCACATGCCTAACAATTCATGCTATTATTTTTAGCAATTCTTTCTGTCTTTTTTGAGATGCATATTAACACAAAGCAATGGAAGTAATTTCAAATTTTCCTGTGGAAATTTGCGTATTACTAAAGTGTTTGTCTGTCATAAAGCACTATTCCTAGTGAGTGCAGGAGTTCATGAGTGTGTGTATAGGTACATGTGTTTGCACGCACACTTGTTCATAACCATGTGCCTTTTCATGCATGCCTATGTAAGTACATGTATCAGAGGTGTATACACATAATTACAATTTCTGGACAGTTACTATTATTAAAAAATAATAGTTAAGGATGCCTTGAAAGAGGTTTCACATCTCATCATGGTGGGAGAGCGATCTCTAAATACTAAATCCAAAAAAGCCTTGTAGTATCAGGCAGCGTTATCAAAAAAACCCAGACGATTTGAAAAGAAACATGGTTTATAATTCTTACTACTGAGTTACTTCTTCAAGTTTCACTCATGGCTAGGAGAGTCAAATATGCATGCCATATTCCTATTGATAGGTGTGAAATTCTTTCATGTTAAGACAAAAATAATCCGAATTTCCTTAAACATATCTTATTATCTAGTTCTCAGATAAGGCTGATATGAAATTCACAGCTTCCAAACCTGTCTTGTGTGCTTAAACCTAGGGTGATATCTTCAGGTTTTATGTAGTTATTGCCAAAAGCCTCAAATCAGCCTCCTTCCTCTCTATCAAAAAAAAGCTGCTGTCTTTGGAACTAATCACATGGCCTGCATAGAATTAATCCAGTCTCATTTCAGTAAGCCTTTATATATATATTTATAAGATCGTACCTGCTTTCTTCTGGCATCAGTGAATTGCTTGTGGAATTAATTCCCTGGCAGATTTTACTGTGGAGTATAATCTTAAATTGTTTATTAGGCTACAGTGTGATTTTCATCTACTGGAGGCTCAAGCACAGTGATACCATCAGTTAAAGAAACACATTCTGCTGTGCTAGAAAAAACTAGAAAAAAAATCTTGATCTTACCCATACTCAGCATTCTGCTTCAAAATCTTGCACGCTCCCAAATAAACACGCAAGTGAAAATGGTGGCTTTAAGGTATCATGGAAAATTAAAAATAGGAAAAAAAAAGCTTTCTCAGATGAATTAGGATAATATTTTTATGACACTCATCAGTAATTCTTGAGCCAGAGTATAAACTGGTACACAAGCGTATTGGGTTGCTTGCCCAGAATCTAACTGTTAACAAACACGTTTGGGAGACAGTGACTACAAATCCACCCTTGCGCACACGCTGTGTGACTGTCTCTTTCTGCAGTAATACCTTTTGGGAGGAAAGTGATCAGAGGAATTACACTGACTTTGGGCACTCAGTTTTAGTAGTTCTCATCATGCACAGTATTTGCCATTTACATCCATTGAATAGATAAGGAATAGAAGTATTTCCAGAGAGCAAAAATTGCAGCCGAAAAAAAATCATAAACTGGAAAAACAAATCAACCACTGTACGTTAGCTCAGTGCTTTGTTGGGCTGCACCAAAAGTTAAAAACCAAACCAAACCAAACCACATACATAGAAATACCTTTTATTAGGAGAGGGAATGCTGGAGAATAGGGAGTCCAGTAGCTTTGATAACCATCTGTGTCATTTAGACAGTCCCAGGTCATATATAGGAGACAACCAAAGTTAGACAGAATTATTTTAATCTTGTGGGGTTGTCTATGTGTAGACAAGCTTTGTTTATGCTTTAGAGCCTCTTTGTGATGCTTCACATTACCCCGCATTTTGAAATAACTTTTCATGGATTTTTACTTAACAAAATCATTTTATCATTGACATTGTCACAAGGGAGGGCCCAGTCCTGCAAAGCTACATTCATAGTAGGTTTTTTTTTAAAAAAAAAGTACTGACATTCGACAAAGGCTTTTCCAGTCCCAGATTAATGTTATTTTCTTATTTATTTAATATTAAATTATTTAATATTAATAAAGTGAAAGACATCTCATGGGGAGAGGACAGCACATAACTATTATGCACAGGTCTCAAAAATATAGCTGTACAATGGCATTTAATAGAATAATTTTTGGTTTTAAATGTATAAAAACAATTGCATGAATAATAGAAGCAGGAACAAAATGTTACAACATTTAGGTGTGTCAGAAAGAAAGCTGACACAGTAGATACACTCCGAAAAGAGACGGAAATTGATGGAGCCGAGGGCTGCGAAGAGCTTGTTCAGGCAGCAGGAACTGGGAAGGAGTGCTTTCCCGCAGCATTAATGGTGGTTTCTGTGTATCGGGCGGTGGCAGGGCAAGGAGGAACAAGAGAGTGGTCGCATCGAGGAGGCCATAAATCTGACGGGGTGATTGTGAATCGTGGCTTGCAGTGTGGTCTTCCCTGGCTGGTCCAAAGTCTGGCGCCAGGAGCTGGTACGGGATGTGTCCACGCAGCCCCGTGGGCACCGCGGGGCTATATCAGAAATCACGGCAGGCGGGGTTCAGCACCCAGCCTAGCCACCACGGTCCGAAACGTCTCTTTTTCGCTCAGCTACCACCTAAGGGCAACACAATCCGTAGTGGTCACTGGGGAAGATTCGAAACAGGAGGCTGGAGCACATTGCCAGGCAGGAATGGATTGCTTGGCAGCGCTACATGGCAGTGAACTTGGAAAAGTAATTAACGCAATACTTAATTTTACTCAAAGTGAATGTCATGCAGGTGAGGACTTAATCAACACTCACTAGGTGGTAAAGCTTTTAGAGTCAGACTTTCTGTAGGTGTCTGTATTTCTGACCTTTAAGCAAGTGGGGTTTTTTGGGTTTTTTTCCTTGTCCCTTCTCCCCTCCTTGCAGAAATATGCAGAATGCAACTCTTGGTCACTCAATTTTTCTGTGTTTACAAAAAGGCATCAACTACACCATTCTTTTCTGGTTCTGGAGTATGACCCTACTCAAATTCCTCCAGGCATTAGATATAACCAGGACTGAATCATCTGCAAAGGATAAAACATGATGCCTTTGTATCAAAAATAGCACTCCATGTGTACTTTCCTAGCCTGTTGCGAAGTCTTGAACCACAATAGACTGGGAATGTTTGCGACCCTCTGTAGCTTTAGTGGCAGCTAGTGCTTTTAATAAAATTAAATAAATATCCCAGATGTATAAATCTCTGGTCTATAAATTCTGACCTGAAATCTCATCAATCTGCTCGAAGCTGCCTGGCATTTCTGGTTTTTATTCCAGCTGGAAATACCAAGAGAATTGGTTTTGTCTTTGTGAGAAGCCTACAAGTTTATGAGTAAACATACACAAATGCATATACGTACATACGCATACATACATAAAAAATGGATCTTTTTAAAAAAGCTCAGTTACATATGGTACTAGCAGTGAGTAAAAGTTTTGGGAAGGAGTCCAAATTTATCCAAAGCAATTCAGTAGTGCTTATTTCAAATGCATTTTAAACTCAAAATTTTCTGCTCTTTACCATGGAGACATTCATAGGTAATAACCTCTCAGATAATCAAATCCAAGCTATTGTATTAAATTAACTCAAAATTAATAACCAAAGGCTCCAGAAGTGAATTAAAGGGAGTAAGGTGTTAAGAACACTGAAATGAGGGAAAGGCAGAACAGGATTAAAGAATGAAGAGCAGATAAGTAAAAGAAGTAACAATTTAATGTCTTTTATGCACAGCTCACAGAAATATCTATCTTGTGGGTTAAAGCTGAAATCAATTTACCTACACCTGGACATACCTCACAGTGTTGACAGGAGCCAGGAGCATAGGGAATCTAGAAACACTTTGCACAATAATTAACAATAGCCTCGCCAGCACAGCACAGCCAGCCCCAGTTCAGCATGCGTTCTGGCCATCACAGCAAGCCCTGGGAGAAATGCAAGTCAATAGAGAGAACAAACCGTGTGACACGTGTGAGTTTTCGTTGTGCAGATCTGCATCTTCTTCCTTATGAATTGTGTATTGCCCCAAGCAAATTGCTGTGCTGCTGTAGAAATCAAATGAGATCACACTAACGTGTCTGGCAGTGGCCAAAGACAGACTTCTAAATGAGAAAATAAAGAAGCCTTATACTTAAAAACATGCGTTTGAAGAATTACAGCTTTGCTACCATGGGCTGGATAACCAAGAGGTGTGAACTAGAGCAACTCTGTTGATTCCTGTTTGTAGAGTTTAAAGGTCTGACTAAACATCTCTAAGGGTCATTGAAAGTCAAAAGACCGTTAGCTGGGCCTCTGGTGGGATATAATCCCTCCTTTAACAGGGTACAGTGTACACCTGAATGTAATACGGCAAACATTGGGAAATGCACTCCGATGTATCCACTAAAGGTTCAAGTTGGTTGTAAGCTTTTTTTTCACTCTTTTTTGTGGTTACTGTTTGGTGTTGAAAATGTTGTTAAAGCCTCTAAGAATCAGATCCATTTAGCGATATCTACAAGTTAATTGCCTTGTGTAGCTTAGTGGTTTGGGCTCAGTAAAGACCAAGAAAACCTCCAACGGGAAATTTGTCCCATTTTAAGAAAAGTGTTCGTGATGACGAAGTTAGCTGAGACAAAACTCTCATTCAGGAAAGAATCTGGGGACATGCTCTTATCCTATTGACAGCAGTAGGGCTTAAGCTCATGTTGAAAGTTAAGTATATGCTTAAACATTGAAAAAAAAGATGCATTCTAAGATTATGGACTTTGATGACTGAGTGACTACTTGTTTAAGTAGCATAAGGTCAACAAGAAGCTTTCTTGGCACAGTTATGTAATAGAAAAGTTTTACATTCTTCTCCATATGCTACAGATATTTAACTGCCCATAGTACCATCACCAGAATTCATGCAGGTGGTGAGTAGAACAGACCAAAAGAAAGAAAAAATATATATTTCAAGCCACAGCTTCCCCCCTGTGAGGGACACAAGTTACTACTTCTTCATTTCAAGCCACAGTTTCCCCCCTGTGAGGGACACAAGTTACTACTTCTTCAAACCGCGTTTGACTGTCCATTTCTCAGAGGGTACAAACAACACAGGCTAAACTAACACAGATAATCCTTACTTTTGACTACATGCACTTGATATGGATTAATTAAGACAGCGTTCTTCATCAACTTGGTAATTCCTTTCAGCACTCATCTAGGAGTGCAAATATAGAGCTTTTTCTGGGAGGTAAAAATTTGTCTCAGACTAAGACTCAAATTCTTCTCTGATGGGAAGCCTCTTTTCTACTGTTTTTGCTATTTGAGGAATAGATCCTTATTCTCCAGAAGTATAATTTGAAATTTACAGCAGACAAAATTCTGCTGATATACTAAATTGAAAGTTCCATCATTGCTTTACTTGTACTGGAGGAGACATCCATGATGTGTTCTGTCATATTTGATTATTTTTTTTTTTTTAGACAAGTCATTTGAAAATCCTCATACATAGTTTATTAAAAACATCTTAAAAAGTTTTGAATGCCTTTTGAGCAAAAATTCCCAGATGTTTCTTCTTACATGGGAGAGAGAGAAGTGTTTGACCTATTTATCACAGAAGCACTTCTAAACAGTGCTTAACTTCACTAAAATTCTTCAAGTACTCTTCTATTAAAACAAGGATATGGAACATATACCCAAGGGTATTAGGATTTTAAGTTGAAATGGCTATTCTCAGACTATTTTCAGTGGATTTAAAAATTCATATGTTAAAATACTAACAACAAAAGAAGATCAAACTGTGGCAGTGAAAACCATCTGTCTCTGGTACCATGCAAATAGTGAGTCAAAAATGGAATAGAGATGTTAGCTCCAGTGAGAATATCTGTCCCACTGGTCTGTAAAATATATTTCCTGGAAATGCATGTACTTATTTCATGCTTGGAAAGATACATAATATCTCATAAAAGTGCTATGAGGGGATAAATAACCAAAAAGGTGTTGTGAGAGAGGAAGTCTGCAGATAAATGATTAACCAAGCAAGATATTTGCTTGCATAGCAAGGGGAAGAATACTAAGGCTTTTTTTGTTCAAGGGGTGTGTTGAGGAAGCAAGGATGGAAAAGGAACTTATGAAGAGAAAAAAATCACTGGCAGGCAAAAAGGGGAAAGTAAGGGAACAAGGAGTGGTATTCCTGACATTGCACCTCCAAAGAGAGGTTTGGAAAAATGCAGCTCTCCTCCACATCTAATTTCAGAGATTCAAAAAGGAGAGAGAAAGAGAAAACACGCTAGCTAGGCATAAACTAAGTTGTGGTGTTTTTTTACAGTAGCTTCCTTTAGCACAAAGAGGCTTCATGATTCAGTTATGTAAAGGAGGTTTGTGTAGAAAGGGTGTATAATATGATCGGTTTGGAACCATAAGCATGCAACTTTCTTGCATTACAGTAAATCACTGCCTGGTGCTGCCAGGCCCTCTTTTGCTTGCCACAATCGTGACAGATGTGGATTAGCTATTCAGTACCACTTAAAAAAATGGTACAGTTGGAAAGGTTACGGGCTGTTTTCCTTAATGGCAAAAAACACACCATTGTCTTTTCAAGTGCAGGAACATCCCTGTCACTGTCCGCAGTGGGGGCCGGCGGGTGAGCAGTGTTTGATGATGACATATCGAAAACAGCATGACGGAGTTCATGAGACACTTTTTGTAAATACCGGTTCTAGATTGGGTTTTTAATCCCAGACCTCTAGAGTCAAATGAGATCTGGAGAGAGGGTAAAGTCTATTTCTTATCTGTCTGCTTCAGCACCAAAAATTACTACCATGGCAAAGAGGAGATGCTTTTATCACACTCTTCCACTTCCTGAGGGGACCCACAGTCAAGGAACATTACCTCAGCCCTTGTGAAGCTCATTTAGCTCATTTGATCTATAAAGAACTTTATAAGCGTAACTCATCCTCATCAGAATCTGGCAAGGAACTATAATCACTTCTACGCTACCCTAAGAAAAAAATGATGTTGCAAGTTTAGTGATGATATCGAGGTCTGCTCTGAAAATCTGTGTTAAAACTTAGACAAGGACCCAGAGTCCTGATATGCTTCTAAAGCTGCACCACTTTGGTGACAGATCAGTTACTCTAACTTCCACTGTATTTAGAGCAGGGATAGAAAATCTCAAAATTCAGATTCTGAACATATTTTCCCATCTCTAGAAGGCCCTATCATCAAGCTAGGTTGTGCTGAAAGTTTTATAGATGTAACCAGACATGATTTGGTCGAAGAAGAGAAGCTACTCCAGTACATGTGGAAAAAAGGAGCAACTAACAACAGAAATAAAATTTCATAATACTGGGAAAAAACTGTGGCAGTCACAGAATATATCCCACGGTTACTTAAAACTTCATACTGATTTCTGGGATAGGATTTGAATATGCCAACTTTGCCATGTGTATTGGGTTTGCGAGGAAAGCTTTTGGTCGTGATGGGGCTTGCAGGGGTGGCTTCTGTGAGAAGTTGCTAGAAGCTTCCCCTCTGTCCAACAGAGCCAGTGCCAGCCGGCTCTAAGACAGACCTGCTGCTGGCCAAGGCCAAGCCCATGGTGGCAGCACCTCTGGGATAACATATTTAAGAAGGGCAAAAAACCAGGTACATGGCATTTGCAGCAGGAGAGAGGGATGGGGATGTCAAAACAGCTCTGCAGACACCCAGGCCAGTGCAGAAGGAGGGGCAGGAGGTGCTCCATGCACCAGAGCAGAGATTCCCCTGCAGCCCACACTGAAGACCATGGTGAGGCAGGCTGTCCCCCTGCAGCCCATAGAGCTCCATGCTGGAACAGATATCCACCTGCAGCCCGGGGAGGACCCCACGATGGAGCAGGTGGGTGCCCAAAGGAGACTCTGGCCCCATGGGAGGACTGCGCTGGAACAAGCTCCTGGCAGGACCTATGGACCCGAGGAGAGAGGAGCCCAGGCTGGAGCAGGTTTGCTGGCACGACTTGTGACCCCGTGGGGGACCCACGCTGGAGCAGTTTGTTCCTGAAGGACGGGACCCCGTGGCAGGGGGGCTGGAGCAGTTCATGAAGAACTGCAGCCTGTGGGAAGGAGTCATGTTGGAGAAGTTTGTGGAGGACTGTCTCCCATGGGAGGGATCCCACGTTGGAGCAGGGGAAGAGTGTGAGGAGTCCTCCCCCAGAGGAGGAAGGAGCAGCAGAGACAAGGTGTGATGAACTGACCACAACCCTCATTCCCTGGCCCCCTGCGCCACTCGGGGGAGAGGAGGTAGAGAAATCGGGAGCAAAATGGAGCCCGGGAAGAAGGGAAGGGTGAGGGGAAGGTGGTTTAAGGTTTGGTTTTATTCCTTATTATCCTACTCTGATTTTGACTGGGAATAAATTAGAATGATTACCCCAAGCTGAGTCTGTTTTGTCTGTGACAATAACTGATCTCTCCCTGTCCTTATCTCAACCCATAAGTTTCTCACTATATTTTTCTCTCCCCTGTCCAGCTGAGAAGGAGAAGTGATAGAGCGGCTTTGGTGGGCGCCTGGCACCTAGCCAAGGTCCACCCACCACACCATCTTTGTCCCCTACATCTATGGGCAATGGTACAACTACACCCCAACAGTTATCTATGTTAAAAAAATAAGTTATACCTGTGGAAATATGAGATCTTCCTTTGAGCTTTTAGGATCTTTCTGTAGAGGAATAATAAAATATATTTGCAGTATATATGGGACACTTGAGGTATCCTTGATCCAGATAACTCAGGTAACAAGACTTAAGGATGCAGTTGCCATCCAGAAACATCAAAGCTCCACACAGAAAACATTGGGGCAATTTTTGTGGGAATACTTTCCAATTCTAGAAGATTCAAGATCAATAATTCCCATCTATTTGATGCATATCTTCTTCATGGTAGAAATCTATGATATAGAGCAGGTGGCTCAATTAAATTCAGAGCACTATTACATGGCCATAGGTAGAAACACATATTTAGTAAGTTGAAGAGCTCAACAGGCTCAGAAATCACAGCTCCCATTCATGCAGTCTGGGACAGTGAGTATTTCATTATTGCTTTGCACCAGACGAATGTTGTGCGTTGCATTTGATGTATGGCCAGTGTCTCTTTGTTAGACACAACCCTGCAGGTGAATTGCAAATTCACCATGTACACTGCAAACATACACACATTTTTTTCAGATTCCTGGACTTCACAAACATGTGAAGCTTTCTCAAAGTTACTCTGAAATTAATGCTCTTCCTCACTATAATTTCAAATATTTTGGTCAGACCAGGGTTATGGATCTGCCTTCTGCCATCAGAGCTCTCCCTGAAGTAGCATCCCCTTATTCCTTCCTTGAGGAGTTTATTGCATCCATGATATTACTTCCCTGCAACACATCATTCTGTTTTTTATTCTGACTCATCTCTGTCTCCTTTGTACTGTTATATTGATCATGTCATTAAACCCTCAGATCTTTCACAACAAGGAGTACGTTCCTGTTCCCACTAAAGCCAACAGAAGAACATCTGCTTGCTTTAATTGTGCAGGTTCTCTCTTTATATGCCAGACCCTTTTAACTGCCTTTTCTGAATGATTGTGCAATTTCCCCTCATTCTATTGCTTGTGAACTATGCTGTGGGACACGTCTGCCATCATGTTTCATACTGGGGATTTTACAGTGGGAGTCACCTCCGGAATTCAGTATCAGAAAAGATGTGACAATGAGAATCTAAATATACAATACAGAATAATTGTCCCCAAGGTAACTGTAAATCTGCGACAGGGAACATAGTTTTGAAAGGTACTACTGACATTTATAGAATAGCTGCTCTAAATTATCATAGTCCCTTTCATTTCAGAAAAGCTATGACAGTTCATGCCAGCTGTTGAAGTACCCCTGAATTAATAAAGAAAATGTAATACTTAATTCCTCAGTACATTTCAAGAAACAAGAGAGCTACCACATCTAAATAGAAATGCAATTCAGAAACTCATGTTAAAAGATAAATGACTAATGTCTTTAAACAAGGATGGCTGTATGTATTTGAGTATACATCTTCCTCCTAGGATCTCATGAGCAAGTACAATGTACAAGAAATTTTAAATTTGCTCTTCAAAATTTCAAGGACAGGGTAATCTGAACTGTATACAGCCCTGTTTTTAAAGGGGGGAAAACACAGAAACTTTTAAAACCAGGATCCAGATTTTGTTTGGTCTGTCTTCGGTCTCTCTGATGGACTTCAATCTACTTAATTCCACCAGCTTTAATAAACATTGCACAGTTCATAGCAGCAGCATGGGGAAATTAGCAGATTAGCCTTGAATTGATATGTTGGACCAAATAGATCTACCAGGCTTTTTTTTTACTTCCCTTTTGCTGGTGAATGCCAAGCTCAAGTCCGAGGCGGGCACTTACATACAGTGTAGGCTGTGATGTGCTGGGGGATGCAGAGCCCTGAAGCATGAAAAAGTTGATTGGAATGAAAGCTATGATAATCATGCTTTCATCTAAACAGCCTAGTGGGGCTTCACAGGAAGGGTGTCTGTGTGCAGAAGGTCAGGAGTGGCTAATATTAGTACAGACTAAATGATACCTCTTAAACAACTGCTGTGGTGTTTCAGAGAGTGATGGTCCAGACGTGTCAGCAGTGGCCGGCACGCAAAACGTATATTGGATATCAGGAATTTAGCACTGTAGCAAGTCAAGACAGACAAATGATATCCAACAGAGCCAAACCTTGGAAGCTATTCTCAGTCTCAAAAATCTTGCTTCAGTTATACAGGAAAACCATCTAGTAGGGATTTCAAGGTAAATGTTCATTTCATTTAAGTCAACAAAATTTGTCCTCTGTAAAAATGGAAATGTCATGCCTATGACTTGAAAGAAAGACTGACACTGGTTGAATCCTGGATCAAGTTTATATGACATTTAGCACAAGAGTTTTCTGATCACTACAAGGTTTGTTTCAATTTTCTTCAGGTTTCCACAGATAGCTTGTCCTGATAATTATGCCCACTTGAAACATAATATATTAAAATAAAGTAAATTTGGGGTAAAAGTATTATGTGAATATGTGATGGCAAACTGGATGTTTTCTTATAGGCCTGTTAACTTCAAAGCAGCCAATTTGTTTGAACAAATACAGAAGAAAAAGAGTGAAAACAATCAGCACCTTTTGTTTGACAGGAACAAAGGAAATGTCAGGCCAAAGGATTAGTCTTTTCCAGAAAGTTATAAGCATTTGAAAAGAAGGGTTTATAATGCATGTGCCTCTTCAACCAGAACAAGCACACTGCGATTGCAAAGCTATCATAATACAACAGACCGTACCAGTGGGAAATAAACACACATCAAGAAACCTTATTATTTCTATGACTGTGCTACAACATGAGTAATTTTAATGAGTATAACAGCAACTGCCTCCTTACAGCTACTCTGCAGGTATTCTTCTCATACAGAGTACAGTGGGATCCAAGTGTTGTCAAACTTCTTTGGGCCCAGAAGACATTTAAGGGGGACAGTCCCCTGATATTTCTTCTCTCGGCTTACAGCACCACAGGTCACTTCGGCCATGTCTCTTCAGTCATTCCAGTAAGTGTTTACATGGAGCTACAACATTAACAATGCCTTTATTTCTCTGCAATACGTTTTGGGTTTTGTGTAAAGGGCACTGTTTTCTTTCGGTCTTTTATTTCCTCAGACACTGTCAGTGACTCCAGCTCCCCATCCAGCAGCGTAAATGCCATCTAATTCCACCAAAGTCAGTGGTTAGGACTGATGTTTTCAATCCTAAAATACTGTAATGTGTCTTTCTGGGTCAGTCCGATAGGTTAAACAGTTTAATGTAATTTCTTATGTGATAGGAACTATTTAGACAATCCTGAGGACACACAGTCATTGTTAGATGTCCTTTGACTGCATCTTTCAGACAAGAAACTTTCACAAAATGTCAAACTCGTAAAACTGTACACATATACAACCTATCATTTCATTTTGTTTCATAAGTTATACTTAGCTCACTTCAAAACGTATTAGGAACAGATTGTCAGTTGTAAATAATTATAGTTCAGCTAGAGGCAAAGAAGGTTTTCTGATTTATTTTCAAAAAGATCTGACCTAGAGGAGAGTACAGTAGTTATCTCTGCATCCTGTCTAAAGGACAAAACTCTTTTCCCATATCTCATGAATTAATTTTTTTATGTCTTCTAAAGAGTTTTATCTCCACATAGTGAGCAACCTGCTTCCCTGATCCTGATGATTTTATTCATTGTCTTCTCATTTTAATATTTTTCTTGATTTAATTAACTTTTATGAATATTTTCGTCCAACTCCTGTGCTTTTCTCTTATGAAAATTGTCAAGTGCTTTAATGCTGTGTAACTTAGAATGGCTACATATTCCTCTGTAGGTTAAAGTTCAAGGAGTGCAGGATAAAACTAAACTTGTCCCAAAGTTTTGTAAGACCTATCTTCATAATTTAAGAGATAGAGAATAAAATCATTGACATTCCAAAACACATAGTAGATTCCTACTTGAAAATAATCCAAAAAAACAATCAGAATGGACTTTACAAGGATCAGAGTTCAGGATCCTTCACAAAGTGCGTTGCCACTTGCTTCCCCAAACAAGCCTGTCTTTCGGCCTGCGTCCCGAGACAGCTAACGTCCTGCCTTTGTGCTTTTATGCATGCACCAGAGAGTGTAAGTGTGCTGACACATTTTGTCTCTGGCCCTCAAGTGTTAATTCATCTTAATAGAGCCTTCAGGTGTTCATAGGGTAGAGCCTGTCTCCATTTCCTAGCTGTAACACATTTCTACCTCCATTTCCGCTACGGCCACAGGTCTGGTTTATCAGTTTGTGAGTTGTTTTTCCATGTACCTCTTATATACACCATATACATCCAATAGAAAATCTTAGATAGTGAAAGTGAAATACATTGATAGCCTGGAAATAGTACTCTGATAACAGTGTCAACAGAAAGGAAAAGAAAAAAAGATAATGTAAAAGTGGTAGACAAAAGTCATGAGGCTTTCCTGCTTCAGAAAATGGGAGTTTAATAAGAAAATAAAAAAAAATTTTCTTAAATAGGAGGTTCAACATCATCACCAAGATCATCATATTTCAGTTATGAGACTTTAACCTCTCTTGGGTAGATGCTCTGAAGTAAAATCAATAGAAAATTAAGCCAACAAGTAGCCACCTGGCTTGTATTCAGCACCTGCAACTGAAACTACTCATAAGTGCCTCTAGAATACCAGCCACCACTTCAGTTGTGGGAGAGCATGTGGGACATGACAGTCTTGAGAGTGCAGCTGTGATTATGGAGGATATCACTGCTCTCAAACCACAAACACAGAAAGACAAACAAGACCAGTCTGTCTGCAAAACTGTTGGTTCAGCCTGAAAACTCCTCCACGCTCCAGAGAGACTTTGAATTGGCAATGCTAGCAGGGCTCCTGTCTGCTCAGAAAGAAGTTAAGCTAAACAAAGTGACTCAGCTGAGAAATTGTGTAACCTACACAGTTCCAGGTAATAAAAAGAAGAAAAAATGTCTGGATTAGTGCATTTCATACACTGGGCAGTATTCCCATGCTCTTTATAAAGCAATGAGTTTGATGCTTGAATAGCTCAGTGGCTCTGAAGGAAAATCATTGCTTGGTTTATCTTCCACTCTTTTTAAAACTTGCCATGGGATCTTTAATTTCCACATGGGCAACCAAACAAATCTTTAATTTAATCTGAACAACTTGTCTTACAGTGCAGCAGCTACCCCTACCACCCCCAGCACTGCACTGCACTATCAGCATCAGGCATAGGCACCTTCAATTGAATCCAATATGGTATCAGCCAGGAGTAAAAGTGACCTAGCAATGGCAACACTAGAAATCACAAGGTGTACTGTCCTAGTGCTGTTCTGGTTTCATCTCCACTGTGTTAGCACTAACAGAAGTTCTTGCTCTGTGCAAACTTTCAGTTCAAAATGAATTTCAGATTAAAATATTTGTTCTCAAATTGTTGATAGTGACAGCTCAGAAGAGCTTCATAGCCACTGTCTGGGAGCTGATGGTCTTAAGCTCTTCCTCTGTATTCAACACAACATTTTGATTCATCTTTCATCTAGAAATTCCTGGATCCACTTTATCTGAGATCCACTAATACTTTTGGTTCTATGTATTCGGCAGTTATCTGAATTTACTGCATAAAAGAAACAATTTATCACCCCACTAATGGGAAAGAAAGAGGTTCTCATTTGACCAGGAAAGCTGAACATACATTTGTACTATATCCCTGCATACCTTCTCAGAGAATCAAGATGATATCACATATACTACTTCGAATCAGTTCTAGAGTAAGCTTCTTAAATACAGGGTTCAGGGAATCTATGAGAAATTGAAAGGTTCCTCAGTTTCAGAGGATTTTGCTTAGAAGAAGCACAATAGGGATTTGGAGAAGCTATTCAGAGGTAATTAAGCAACACATGGGAAGTAAACATCTAAATATCCTTAAAATTTGGCTCATGAATTGCTGCAAACATTTCTGCCTTTTTGCACTACTGTTTAGCTCTGCAACCTTACAAAACATTGAGTTGGTCAGTGACACATAGAAAGTCTCCAGCACTTGGCAAGACCCAGATTTATCACTGTTTTCCTATTGTGTCACCTCAGGGGTCTCACCAGTGAAGTGCCGTGGGGAATGACATGAGGGGCTCATGTGTGAGGTCAACCCTTCTCTGCCTCATCCACTTGTAACTTTTTGTCAGAAGTCATGCAATGACCTTGCGACTGCTAGAGAGTTTGGTCTTCTATGAAGTATAAGCCTCTTGCTAACAGCAAAGGCAATACGAGTAACTAATGTTACCTTTCTCCAAGATTTCTCTACACCTTCCTCCTAAAGTAATTTTGTGTCACAGAGGGTGACTCTTCCATTTTTGCTAGATATATGCTAGTACTGCATGGTTCTTACAACATTAGCATAAGGTTTTCCTAAGGATACATCTTAACTTCATTTGCTGTGCATCACCCAGAGGTCCAGATAGCTGTACGTGATGAGATATGGCCAAAGAAAACGATTTATTGCAAAACACTGAATAGCTTTCAGGTCAATTAAGAAGTAAATAAGAAACATGATGAAAAATGACAGTTGTAGTGATAACAGTAATAATGTGTCAGAAAGAAATAAAAGAACCAATCTTAACTGAAGAGGAATTTTTGTGACTGACAGCTAAATTTTTTTCTTTTATATATTCATTCCCTTTTGAACTTGCTCTTAGAAGTAGAGAGACAATAAACATGCAACCCCTGTGGTGCCAGAGACCAGAATCCTACTTTAAAGCAATTAACACTAGATGTGAAAAGTAACACACATATCAAAAGAGAATGTTGAAAAATGAAATTATTACTCCCCCTTTCCATTTTGGGGAGCAATTGTGCCTCCACTGAAAAAGGATCATGAATGTTCCTTAAGCGGAATTTTCCCTTTTACCCAATTTTAAAAACTATATATATTTGGTAATGTCCAAAGGGCCTATTATGCAGCATGGGTAGATTCAAAGTCCTCCTTCCAAGACCTGCTAATCGTTGAAAGGATCCGAGTTAGCCACCAGGAGACAAAACCTAAATTCTTCAAAATATTTATCCATTACGCTTTGTCACTTCAATCAATTAGAATAGCAATGCTATTTTGACTCTGATCATTCCCAAACAACCTTTTTTTCATGTCCTGTGCCTGAAGCTGTATACAGTGATCCACGTGATGCCCTATGCGCACTAAAAGAAGGATCTTCTCAAGTGTCTTGTAGCAGATACTCTTTTTATGTATTTTCTTACAGTGCTTGCCCTTTTTGCCACATTGGTAATTGGTGTTAAGGTTGTGTTTCTCTCTATATTCCAGGTTAATGAAACATTATTTTCCAGCCACTCATTCCCCACTCTGCATTTTGACAGAAAATTACTCCTAAGTGCAGATGTTGGTATTTGTCCCTAGTGAATCACATATTTTTTCTCTAATTAGTCCAAAACATTCTGAATTTTGCCCCATCCTCTGCTCACAGCTCTCCCTAATTTGCTGTCCTCCTCCAATTCATATGCTCTATGCCATCACTCTGCATGTGAATAAAAATAGGGATCAGTATTAGGTTCAGGATTGATTTCTGCAGAAACCTACTTGGTAATTACTCTGCAATTATTGCTGTTCCTGAACTTTCAAATTTACCTGGAGTCTAGACTGTCTGAAATTCCTACCAGACTCAAAGTTATCTTTTGCTTCTCCTTAAACAAAATTCTGTACCCTGTCATATATATTATACCTCATTTTCTCTGCACCACTTGCTCCTGACAGACACATGTGGGCCATTAGCCTTGTCTCTTATAACCTAAATGATTATGAATCCAAGGACACATTGATCCAAATGACTTCTCCAAGGTTACAGAAGGAGTCAATGTCACCACTGGGGTTAAAATTAGGAAAGCCCAGATGTTAATCATGCTCTCAGACCACAGCGCTCTCCATGCCCTGATTGAAGTGGAAGTTTTCAGGAGTTACATAAAGGATTAAAGACTGCTTGTTAGGTAGTGCTAAACTGAGCACTGAGTGCATCATGAGCAAAGAGAAAAGAACAAATTTACTGAACTTGAACATTCAGACCAATGCTGAAGAATTGAATACCAAAATTTTTTGTTTTGATTCATCTTGGATATGATGAATCAAATTATCATTTGTAATGATACAAAGCATTTATAGTGGATGTACTAATTACAACAGGAAAAAATGTTTTGTCTTGCAGGATGATCAAGGTGTAGAAGTGACCACCAAGGCTTGTATAACTGTTGTGGTTTAACCCTAGCTGGCAACTAAGCACCATGTAGCCACTCGCTCACTCTCTCTCGGTGGGATGGGGGAGAGAATTAGAACAGGAAAATTGAGAAAACTCATGGACTGAGATAAAGACAGTTTAGTAGGTAAAGAAAAAGCCACACACGCAAGCAAAGCAAAACAAGGCATTCATTTACTACTTCCCATTAGCAGGCAGGTGTTCAGCCATCTCCACAAAAGCAGAGCTCCATTATGCATAATGGTCACTTGGGAAGACAAATTCCATAACTGTGAACGTCCCCCGCTTCCTCCTACTTTCCCCAGCTTTATATTGAGCATGACGTCATATGATATGGAATATCCCTTTGGCAAGTTGGGGTCAGCTGTCCCAGCTGTGTCCCCTCCCAACTTCTTGTGCACCTCCAGCCCGCTCACTGGTGGGGCAGTGTGAGAAGCAGAAATGGCCTTGACTGTGCGTAAGCACTGCTCAGCAATAATGAAAACACCCCTGTATTATCAACACCATTTTCAGCACCAATCCAAAACATAGCCCCATACTAGCTACTATGAAGAAAATTAACTCTATCCCCGCCAAAACCAGCACAACAAATAAAAAAATAAATCCAGAGATCTTTTAGAGGAAACTATTTGAGTCCAGGATTGAAATGAAAATTCTATAGGTCAAGAACAAATGTCATAAAAGCATCAGGATATATTGATCAAGCAACTATGGAGAACATTAAAGGGGAGAGGAAAAAATAAAACATCAGAACACCTTCCCTGGAGGGATTAGTAGTGACAGGTTATATCTAGATACCTGGAGAATAATTTTGGTGTCCAGACACAGGCCTCTCATGCCATCTTGGACATTGCATACTGTCTGAGACATCTCCACAGGGCTGACAGACCTGACACAAAATCTATGTGAGGCTGCCCTTTTTAGAGTGGTAACTGAAGTCCAGCGGTCTTACCTCGGCACCTAGATCCCATTTTTTGCTTCAGAAGTGATTGTAGCCTGAATTGCAAGAAGACACAGATGCTTGATTCTGATTAATGCTAAAAAATGTGAGGCTGCTTACCCAAACCTCGTGAATACAAAAAACTCAGTAAAAGGTTTGAAGAAAACAGTGGTTATGAAATTTTGCTAAAACTTTTTAATGTATTGCCTTTCCAGATAAATTTCAAAATCTTTGCATTCCTTCATCAGGAATGAAGAAAAACAACCAGTAACAACAGTTCAAAGAAGGACTAGTCTTAACACACACACACAAAAATGCTTTTTGTTAGCCAAAAAATAATTGGCAGGAATTTATTTTTGGTCAGGTCTAGCAAGATTTAAATCTTACATATTTTAGCTTTCCTCAACATCAGAATTTGTATTTGGTTTGAGTTATGACATAGAAGTCAGCCTGTTCTTTAGTTTTTCCAAGCCAGTTCTTCCATCTGCAATAAAGCAGCAGATCTTTGCACTCCAGCTTTGACTTTGCTATAACCACAACAATCGGTAAGTGTATTTCTCAGAGCAACTGCCAGTACAGAGTACATCTTGCCTTTTTGTTGTAAAATAGAGGTGAAAAAAAATAAAAGGAAGGATATACTTGTATAGTGAGGCTGACATGAAAAAGGGAAAGTCAACAGCAGTAAATCATACCCTGTGTAAACAGTGCTGCTTTCTTTTCAGCCGGGCCATTATTTCAGCTGGGCCATATTTTCACCTAGGATTAAAGTGTCCTTACTTCAACATTTGGTCTCTTTGGAAATTCCTTCTGCAGCTGCTTTATCTGCTCTCCATGCAATCTGTGCTGAAGACATGCATGTGAGGAAGAGGGAAGAAGTGACAGTAACGTTTTAATGAGAATTTCCTTGCAGAGCCGTTTCTTATGCTTGTATTTGCTGCAGAGAGTTGCTAAAAATTTGTCTTTTATGCCAAGTTTCTTTGACTAACATGAGCAAAAACAAAGTATTGCATGCAACAGCGATCTGTATTCTGCCATTAGCCAGCATTTGCTTTTACATTGCACAAAATAACCTAGTTACTGTCTTAGAGAAAACATGCAGTTGGATTTTTACTTTGAAATGAAAATCACACCAGAAAGCATCCAAGAAAAAGGAGGAAGAACCATATTTTATTATAAGCTATTGATAACTGTGTGTATTTTTTTTAGTGCAATGGGAGATATAAACAAGTTGTTATCATTTGTGGGCTTTCACCTACCAAAAGCCCTTCAGTGCATCAGGCCTCATTTCTGTAACTGGCACATCAATAACAGCAAACAGCTACTCATATACTTAAAGAACTACTGCTAGGAACGTGTCTGTGGTCCTATAAGCTCGAATGCTCTCCTTATTGTAGATTCATCTTTATATTATAAACAGTGAATCCATATACAAGGCGCAAAAAGAAAAAAGAAAAGAGAAATACCCTTTCTAATCACTCTTGCTCATATACTCGTTCCTGCCTGGTGATAATTGTTAGCTGTGATATCAAGATAGGATTGTGATCGTACCTGTGAAGTCATTTCAGAGGGCAGCTATTATTTAGAAAGCATGATGGTGTGTCTACTTATACATGGTTACTGTGGCTGGACAGTCAGCAATGATGGCAGAGGGAAACATAAACCGATAAAACAAACCTAGTTCTGTTAACGTAGTCAGAAGTTTATGTGAATAGTTACTAAAATGTAAAGACAAGGTTCTCAGCTGGTGGAACTCAATGGAAGTACTGCAATCTACACTAGTTGAACGTGTGGATCTATATAGGCAGTTAAATACACCCTTCCTGAGTAACAACAGCAATTTCCCTGCAAACCCTGCAATGTCTAGCAATTCAAGCGAGAGACCATGAGTCAGATCTCCCAAGATCTATTCTGAGCTGAGCTAGTACCCGAGCTCCCTGGTCTATGCACGTGCGAGAATGGGTTTCAGAAACACTGAACACCCCCAGCCCTAACTGAAGTCAAGAGGAGTTGAAGAGCACGAGCATCTGTGGGAAAACCCGGTCTTCAGTTTCCTACAATTCACTGCTGCCTGTAGTTGCTGTCCCCGCTATTCTCTGCCTTCTGGGCTTCACAGTTTGTTTGCTTGTTTCCACTGTCATTCATTCAAACCTAATGGTTTATTCCAAGAGAACAACAGAAAAAAAAAATGTGAAGAGGCTGTATTGGAAAGCGTTTTGTACAAGAACAGTAATAGTTGTAAATGAACTAAAAAAGTGAAAGTAGATTTTACTGTAGTAAGAGATCACTCAACAGAATATAACTATTATCTTCTTGTAAAAAGCAGTGAGAGTTTAACAAATGCACACAGGTTTTTTCCACAGCTTCAAGACTAAATGCTATTTTAAAAATGCCAGAAAACATTGCCCTCCTTAGGATTGGTTTTGAGAGAGAAATTTTCCCCAAAAAGGGGCCCGTCAAAGCAGTTCTGAGAAAATACATAGATGGATCAGCTGGAAACCCCTTACACCTTGTCAGTGAGATTCTGTGCTGACGTTTCAAGGGGTTAAAGTCTCTAATTGCGCTTTGTTCAGCAAGCAGGAGATAGCAAGCAGTGATTTGCTTGGATAGTTATCACACATTTTTCAAGCAGTTACAAAATGAACCGGTTCAGAAACAGTTTTCCCTGTCTACCCTTGGGGGTCTGCAGCGCTGCATCTGGGTCACGAGCTGCTGAATAACTGGTAGAGGGAAGAAAATAGAGTGTCTGGGAATTTCAAGAATGTGCTGCAGAAATTTAAAAAAAAAAGTCTCTACACATATTCCCTGACAAAATTTCCCCACTGAACTGTTCCCTAATAACCTAATATCCTTCTCTATAAGGGCTTTCTTTTTTTTTACATTGCCAGCTGATGAATATAGTGCAAATGAAACAAATTCCACAGACAGCTTCAAGGGGTTTTTTTTTCAATATGTGAAAATGTAGTGAGATTGGGGAAGGAGGGCAGCAAGATTTCCCAGACCTGATTTCTGCCTAGGCTCTGCAGACAACTGATTTTCTGCCTCGCTCAGGATACTTCTGTTTCTCACTTTGTCCAGCTTCTGAAAGGAAAACCCAAAGCCCTAATGGTCTCAAAGATACTTTGTGGGGCTTAGTGAATGTCAGTAAAATTTAGAGATACCAGAATAGTGTAAAGAAAGATCTTGCCGTTTGCAGGTGATGCACTCAAAAGCGGGTCCTGGGCACTGGCCCAGCGTCAGGAAGAAGCCAACGTGCTAATATGCCAGTCAGTACCATAATTTCAAAAGATAAACCTTGCAAAAGCATGAACATGAACATAAAGTCCATCTCCTTGGCTCACAGGCTATTGGTTTTGAATACCTAGAAGGAAATCCTGGTTGTAGACGGGTCACTGGGTTTTTTTTCTTAAATCACAATAGCATCAAATTTCAGCTCAGCTCAAGTTTCTGGGACCTCCACATGTTCCTAGTGTGGCTTGCTCCCTTCCCTTTCACCCTCACAGGCTGCTGAATTACAGTGGGTGAACAAGTTACCACATGTCAGCTGAAGCACAGGACCTGGCTGCTCACACGGTCTTAGCCTGTGCAAATATGACATAATTCAACTTACTCTCTTCTATTAAGCATAAAGCTATCTCCTTCTTTTTCAAAATTTTCTACTTTTCTTCAGTAATTGCTCTAGTTTTCTGTAAAGCTATCTCTTTCTTTTTCAAAATTTGCTACTTTTCTTCAGTAATTGCTCTAGTTTTCTGGGAAGATTGAGATCAAATAATGATTTTTTTTTTTTTTTTAATCGTATAAAAGACAGAGGCACAAGAAGAGCTCTTTGCTGCACAGGAGTTTGGGAAAACTGTCTTCCCTTTGCTGTGGAAATGCAAAGGGTATTTTCCTGTCCCAGATGCTAGGGAAGGGGTGAAGCCAGAGAGTCAGTGTTCCCCTTTGCCTTTCACCTGCTTGGAGACACTGTAGTTACCCGCCCAAAAAATACAAAGATGATATTTAACATGTGTTTTTACTTTACTGACAGCCAAACCACAATGACTTTGCAGCCCTTAGATCACAGCTAGCACTTGGTAAAAATAAAAATGATTCAATGATGGGTCCAGAGCAGAATTATGTGATATTTGACCTTTCAGTGACATCTGTGTAAAACACTGCCTGGTAAAATCTATTGGGGAATGATCTTCCAGATTAGCTGCTTTGACTCTGGGCTTCTGGTTCAAGTACATACATAAAATGTGTCTCAGACAGTATCAGCAGTAGTTAGTGCGGTATCCTGTGCACTGTACTCATTGTTCTCAGGTTACAGAGAAATAAAAGGAGTAACTCCACATCAGGCAACCAGAATAAGGAGGCTTGAAAAGGTGTTGCACATGCAGACTTAACTCCTAGATATAAAGCAAGTGGCTGAGCAGTTTCCACTAATCCTTCATACAACCATTTCTAAAAAATGTAACAAATCCTTGAACATCTACACTGTAGATAGGTCAATGTCAGGATTGGTTTCAGTAGTTCTATCTATGGGTGTAAAGTTAAACAACCCCAGAACACAACCTGTTCAGTCTCTTTGCTGTATCAAGCTGTACCTTTCTCACCACCCAATTAAGTGACTAGATTTCTGCCAGAAACACAATTTTGTCAATTAAACAAATACTTTACTTTCTATTTAGGGGAATAATCAAAAGGTCTTTACCTCATTCACACCATGAACAGCTCTGCAATAACAGCTCTCATACTTTTGTACCTTTCTGGTCATGAGAGATGACCCAGTTGCATTTAGTAGTGCTCATAAGAAAACACATAGGTATTGATAGGTCAGCAGTTGCAGGAATGGAGTTGCAAAAACAGGTGTATCATGTAGTAGATCTTAGCACAAGGGGCATGCATCAATCCTTTGTACATTTTTTGAGTTACAAACCACCTAATGTGTCCACAACTGTTGCTCTCAACACTATCAATATTTAAAGCAGTGCTCACAAGTGCAGTCATGAGCTCTGTCTCTCTTTAGAGAGACATCTTTCCCTTATTTGCCTGTGAGTTTTAATACAGCTTTCCAAGGCAACCATAGATCCACTCTGGGCAACAGCAGCAGCACTTTTCTCTCCAGCATGGCAAATCTCAGCCTTCACCTCCCTGCATTCCCCCACCAGCAGCCCAAGCAGGCAGCATTAATGAGCCACTCAACTGTACGAAGGTGACCGTACGTGCCTGCAAATCCCACCAGCAATTGCCTCCTGGAACTGAAGAACAGCAGCTGGCAGAGAGGAAAATCTCCTGAGCTACCCGTGATATAGAGGACAGAACTGAATGATGAAAGGAACAAATTCATTGAAGGGATTTGCTCCATGCAGTGGTTATGCAGTTCAGCTGGTGCTCATTGTATTGGAAACAGCTGTCATAATATTATGTTCACTTCAAAAGTACGTAATGATTAAAACATTTCTGGTAATTAGGACATTCAGCTAGAGGCACTAAACCAGGTGATCTACACTGCAATTAGGACTGAAGAAGGTAGTGTTCTCCTTTACTCGCTTTTATGTAAAGCAATGATCAGAAATGACTCAGTCCTTTGCTTTCACTACTAAACAGATTGTACAATAAAATTACTTACTAGGGTGGGTGGATGCTGGCCCCAGCAAGAAGGGATGTAGGTGCTATTTTCAAAACTTAAAGGAAGTGGGCCAGAGCATCCTCAGCCAGTTCAAAATAGAGGTTTTATTCTGCTAAAAACGATGAAGCATTACCAATATTTCCCAGTTAAGGATTTGTCTCAGTGGGTGCAAACTGAAAGTGAAATGTTGCTGGATTAGAACAGACACACACAGTCTTTGCAAAGATGCAAATGACTGGACAAGGTGGAGCAATGAAGAATAAACTCTGAATCTAAGGGATGTTTGAAAATACTGCTTTAATATGGCTTATCTCTGTCCATCTTGACAGATAAAACAGAGTGCAAACTGATTTTTTGTAGCCATATTTTTACTGGTCTTCAATAGAGCTGTAAAACAAATTTTAAAGCACAAAGCGGAAGTAAAGCCTTTGAGACTCTGAGTAATAACAAGATTTAACTCAAAGTCTCTTCCAAACCCCAGATTTTTAACCCACACTGATAACAGTATTCTTGACAGTAGAATTGTAAAAAATGTTTCCTTTATCCTAAAGCTGAATTATGAACTCTCCCTAGAAATTAAGCCTCAAGAAAAACTCAAATAGATGTAGTAGATTACAGAATCACAGAATCACAGAATCAGTAAGGTTGGAAAAGACCTTTAAGAGGATCAAGTCCAACTGATAATGAAAAACACTTAATAAGTTTTCTATAAGTACTTGTAGAAGTCATGCTTTTTTCAAAAAAAAGAGCTCAAAATGCTGTTTTTATGGCAATATTGTAGACAATATATTCCAAATGACATGGCTATAACATGTCTGTCTTATCAGATGGACACAGAACAGTTTTAAAACAGCTATCAATATCAGAGTTATCAATAACTGTTTTACTACCAAACTGGGAAGACTTATTACCTGGGAATTGAAAGGACAAGTTTAAGTATGAGTTCCATGTTTTTATTAAGTTACAAAACTGAACAGACAGCATGCTGTGCTGGTTTGGCTGGGATAGAGTTAATTTTCTTCATAGTAGCTAGTGTTTTGGATTGGTGCTGAAAATGATGTTGAGATGTTTTCATTATTGCTGAGCAGTGCTTACACACAGTCAAGGCCATTTCTGCTTCTCACACTGCCCCACCAGTGAGCGGGCTGGAGGTGCATAAGAAGTTGGGAGGGGACACAGCTGGGACAGCTGACCCCAACTTGCCAAAGGGATATTCCATATCATATGACATCATGCTCAGTATATAAAGCTGGGGGAAGGAGAAGGAAGCGGGGGATGTTCACAGTTATGGAATTTGTCTTCCCAAGTAACCGTTACGCATAATGGAGCTCTGCTTTTGTGGAGATGGCTGAACACCTGCCTGCTAATGGGAAGTAGTAAATGAATGCCTTGTTTTGCTTTGCTTGCGTGCGCGGCTTTTTCTTTACCTACTAAACTGTCTTTATCTCAGTCCATGAGTTTTCTCACTTTTACTGTTCTAATTCTCTCCCCCATCCCGCCGAGAGAGAGTGAGCGAGTGGCTACATGGTGCTTAGTTGCTGGCTGGGGTTAAACCATGACTGTCCTTTTTGGCGCCCAATGGGGGGCTCGAAGGATTTGAGATAACGACAGGTTTGACTGGAGTGTGCTAGATCGAATTTATAGCTGTTTTTGCTGTTTAGCTATTAATTGACAGGCTCCTGCGCTTGCTGTGGGGCTTGCTTGCCTTACTATATATTAGAGTCTAGTGCTTGTTAGCGGCTGGTTTTTGCTTACGCTGCTTGCTCTGCTGTTGTAGTACTTGTCATCTCGCTCTGCTGTGCCTGGGAACATTTTGATACCAGCAGTGGCGATGCGCCTGGGCTGGCAGACGGCCAGGGCATCGCTGCTGTTTCTGGCTGCTGTGTTGGACGGGCTGGAACTAGAGTCAAAGGGACTGTGACCTGTGGGTGAGTCCACCCAGGAACAGGACACCCCAAAGCATCTGTGTCCGTGATTAAGTCCACACCAGAGCAGGTACCTCTTGAAGCGTCTGTGCCCAGCTCTGATGCTTGTCTGTGCAACTGCTTCAAACGAGGATGGTTACGGGTGTGATGTGGGATCGGACCCTCATGTCGGCCAGGGAGGCGACGGGCAGGATCTGCAGGGAGGAAACCTGATTTGTAGCTCACACCACTGAATCTCTCGCCTTTTTTTCCTGTCAGAGGGAAGGGAGCATGTTCTTCTGTTTTGTTGCATCCTCTAGAATAAAGAGAATAACTTGCCAGGGGAAATATTTCTTTCAGCAAAATTGTATTTCCCAGTGAAAATGGCTTTTATGCAGGTGTTTCGATGTGCTCCAATAATAACACTTAGACGGTAAATAGCACTTTTAATTTGTCAAAACACTGCACAAACATCAGCTAATTAACCTCACCACGTGTCTTTAAGACAAGCAAGAGCTGTCAGCTCTATTTAATAGACAGCACAGTAAAAACATGAAATAAGTTGCTTGCTGAAACCTACACAGTGAAATAGTAGAAGAATTAAGGTTACATATGAACATTTCATGGTCCCTTTGATTAATTCACTAGGCAGCAGAGCCTCAAAGTAAAACAGCATATTTAGCCCTATTGATAGCATTCAGATTCAGTATTCAGTACAGTATTCTGCAATAGAAAGTCTTTACAACACTTAGGCTGGAATCAGTGAGAACCGTAAGGCCCCTCTGCCTGGAAAAGTAAGACATAGGAGTGGAAAGTCTGATGGAGAAAGAGCACGGCAATTCCAGCACTTTATCTTTCGGATTTAAGCAAAGCAAGTGACACTTCCCGAGCGCGCTCCCCAAACACTGCGCCACTGGCGCACCGTGTGAGAAATTGTTGCTACATAGGTGGCAAAGAGAAGCTCTCCCACGTCCTATTGCACACGAATGATGTGGCAGTGTTTGAACAAATTATTTATAGACTATATGATAAACCCAGAGCTTTCTCCAGCATCTGGGCTGAATTCCAGTTCTGCCATGACGGTTAAGAAGAGTTATCTCTGACAGCCCCTGAACCACAACGCAGGCAGCAATGGCTGGATGCAGGCAAGAAATTCCCGTTGTACAGTATTGACCACAAGCCTCAGGTATGCACAAGTATCCACACATATAGGGACAAAGGGTGAGCAGAAATTTCCCCTTTTAAGATGTTCATTTAAAGTAATAGTGCTGTATGCTCGTGAGCAAAGATACATTAAACGGCATCTTTACTGATAATTTACACAAAATTACCAGCACTGTGAAGACCTTGATGGTTTTTCAAGGGTTTCATGAAGACTGTAATTTCTGTTCTGCAGTAAATTCTGAAATGTGACTTTTACAAAGGACAGAAATGTCATGCTCAGCTGAGGAGCATAGCCATTTTTCCTGTCAGGACCAGCCTCAGCTCTGGAAAAACAGTGACTTCAGAGCTGCTCCCTAGCAAGATTTCTGAAGAGTGTAAACGTAGGAGATCTGTGGCTCCAGGCTCCTCAGATATAAGAGGAGGAACTAGCAGAGTCCTAAAGGAAGATTCAAAAATGAGTACACTTACAAAGAACATTAGCAATTTTCCAGCCAAATTTTGTAAAGCTGTAATGTTTCTTTGTATTTATTTGGTTTGCTTAGTAGTTGTTTCTTTGGTAGAAAACAGTTTCAGTGCACTATAATGGAGATGTAGGGTCCTTTTTGAAAATAGGCTTTATAGGTTTCTTTGAAGCTAGTGGGATTCTGGATTCACCTGATTTCCACTAGAAATTTATTTTCTATCAGGTTTACCTTGACAAAAAAGGCTTTAATCTCAACCCTAAAGTCAGTAATCTTAGCAAAAATGGGCCAGCACTTCCTGACAGAGTGCTTTTTGTCAGAAAATGCTGATTTGATTCAATTAAAATCCTGTGTAGGAATGTGACTATTGCAATGAAAGTGTTCTCAGGAAAGGTTTGCTATGGTTGAAGATAATATTTCTAGTAAAAAATCAGAGAGTGAGAGACTCAAGATATAAACGCCAACAGCCTACTATTTAGACTGTTCTCTTGAGTTTTGATGATTCATTTCCAAGACCTGCAATTCTCCCACCTCCAAGCAACTGACAAAACTATAAGACTACAGAGTGGCCCTTTCAGTCTTTCTTGCTGAAGCAGTTACATTTTAATAAATGGTTTAACATTCATTGGTTTGGAGAAAGACCTTTTTTGTATCAGAGTGAATGGGGCACTCGGGCTACTGAGTGTCTAAAAGGTTTCCTCAACCTGGTCTGTCTGATTCCCAGCAGTGAACTGAAAGTTTTCTTTTTCATTTTTTCAAAATCTATTCAATGGGGCGGGAGCGAGGGAGGAGTGAACTATTCTGCCTGCTGCCAGAAGTGAGATGGTCCATCATCCATTGTACGTGTTTGCATGCCAGCACTAGCAAGGGGAGCTGCGTGCTGAGGTGGGGTGCAGCTCCCCCAATGTACCAGCCAGGAGTCGGAAGGAACTTCTTTCTGAATTCCATCGCTTTTTGATCTTCCCATGCTGAAATGTCTTGCTAGCCATATGCCTGTGAAGACACCAGTGACTGGTCATCACTGAGGAATGGCATCTACGCAGCTTTGTAACTATTAAGAGTGGGAATTATTAATGAAGCACTAATAATTATGCAATTTATTTTGTGTGGCTTTAGTCAAGTGTCCCCCACATAATATTAGTGGGCCAGAGAATGAGTTGCTCCTCCACGACTGCATAGTTGAATTTAGCTCCTGAACAGCTTTGTTTTTGCTAGATCACCTCTGGACTTCTAGGAGCTAGCGCAGAGCAGTGCATATATCTTCCTTAGTCAGGCAATTTTCCCCACTCCTAGTATCACATGCCAAGTGGTGATATCCAAAGGGAAGTGCCACAAAATCTTAGCAGCCGCTGTCAGTTATGAGATCAAAAGGTGAAGTATATATGGATATCACTTTTGCTGACTACAGGAACTTTTATGCCGTGTTAAGTCTTCTCTAAAGTTGATATTTCGTAAGTGAACAACCTCAAGAGACAGTGCCTAAATAATGATGCAAATGGCTTTACGTTCCCTGGGAAAAGCTTGCATAGCATTCTTTCTTCCTCCTGCAGCCTTTTAAAAGACATCTTGCTACAGCATACTAACAGGAAGCAGAATAAAGCCTCATTGCAAAAGGCACAGTGGTGGTGTGGGGTTTCTTTTGTACCTTCAGTAAACGATGTGACACCAGCCACAGGCTGAAAACTGCGTCTCTGCAGGATGCGGTAGCGCAGTATCTGCAATCTCTGACTGCCTTGCCAGTCTGCTTGACGCGGTGCAGGCTGGAGTCACACCTTTAGTGTGAGGAGAGAGAAGAGAAGATGCCACAAGCATGGGAGGTCAATTTAACAGCTGAACTCCTCTTCCCTGCTAGGGTATGACTCCAGAACAACCCTTGCCCGTCTTAAAATAGTCAGTACGTGCCGAGGTTGTGCGTGGCGAAGGGATGGTTATTGCATCCTTCCCTGGAGGAAGGAGGCAGGGAAGGCAAGAGGGCCCACAGTATTCAGTCCAAATTCATTATAATGATGCCAGATCCTAATTGAAAATAAAAGCCGATAGTTACTCAGTAACGCTGGAATTGCCCAGGGAGGAGGGAGGGAGACATGCCACATACGTGCCTGCTAGAAGGAGAAAATTAATCAAAGTACAAAATTTTCTGTTCATTTCCATATATCAAAAGTATATACAGAGAGAGCTCTGGGATATATCCAGGATATCCCTGGATATCCCAGACAGCCAGGGACACAAACTCGGGGAATACTTTATCCTTGTTCCTCACCAACAGAAGGCAGGAAGCTCTGCAGAGCAGCACTACCTCTCAGTGTTAACCACACAAAAACCTCTCTCTTGCCGTAGTTGCAAAGTCATCACAAGTTTTGAAGATTACTCCCAAGTCTCAAAGCAAAGTTTCAGAAACAGTGATGCAGATTATCATTATTTATACCATATAAATACTTTTCCTGTTTTTCTCCCTGCAGCATAAGTGTTGATGCTGAACCTTTGTTTTAAGAAGTATTTACTGATTCAAATTTAAAATGTGTGTGTTGGTACTACCCTGAGTTCTGAGTGGGTGTGGAAGCTCTAACAAAGTGGCACCCAGTCTTTAAGATATTCTGACAGGTACGTGGACCATTGGAGCCTGTCTGGGCAGGAGGTCCATGCTGCATCCCCAGAACTGGTCCTGAATGTCAGCACTTTTTTACTACTCCAGGTCTGATAAATGTCTTGGCCCTGAAACTTTTTTCTTTTTTAAATGTTTTAAAATTACTTGATGGCTTTAAGGACAAGGAGACTGCACCTCCTTTTTTATTATTTACTTTTCTATCAGATTTTTACAGCATCTCCTTAATCTATAGCACTACACATGTGTTACACAGTTACAAACCTATATCATCTGACTTCTTTTAACAGAGAGGCATTAATGGCAATTCAAGTTTTTCCAGAGTATGTGCTTATGTGGGTTTAATAGATGTCAGGGCCAGGAAAGCACATCACAATCTGCAAGTCTGACCTCCTCCTAACACAGGCCATTGGACTGCCCTTTATTAATTCCCACTTCACATCCACTAGCTGTCCTTGAGCTAGAATATCTCTTTGAGGAAAAAATCAAATATTCCTATATACATTTTCAGTGATGCAGAATGTATTATCTGGCTGGATACATTGCTACAGTGACTGAATGCTTTTGTTGTTAAAAATACCATTTTTGTTCTTGCCTGAATTTTCCCTGTTACACTGAAGAAAAAGAGGTACCTTGGTTTTGGATGACACCTAAGAAAAAAAAGAATAAGACCCCCAAATTGCTACTAATTTTGATCTCTTCCCCAAGTATATAGAATGTAAACAACTCACCCATAGTGTTTTTTGGTGACCTAAATAGATTAAACTCTCAAGACATGCTTCTACCAACTCATTCATTTTTCTCCATATTCTCGGAACCCTCTCCAGCCTCTTGAATTCCCATTTTGAAGGATGGGCCATAACAAGATGTGGTACTCCAAGGGCAGTCATTTCAGTCCTAAATGCAAGAGAGAATGTAAATTCTTCTATTCAGCCCTCTCCCAGTTCCACATTTAAAGATGATGGTAACGGTTTTGACCACTCTTGTTATGTTGGGAACTGCAATTCTCCATCACAAACCTCAAGTGGTTACCAGTGTTTCCTGCAATAAGATCTTCTATTCTGCAATTATGTCTTGTATCCTTTTATGAGAGGTATGATTTAATACTTGGACGTATTCTAAGAAATACTGTTTCTTTGCATTTTTTTGCCTCCTCATGGTGAACTTTGTATCTCGGTATTTTCTACCATCAACCCTTTTTGGGCATTATTTTACTTTTTTTTTCATCTTATATCACCTGAAAACTTTATTGACAGGATTTAATGTTAATAAAAGTATCTTTTAATGTTAATTTAATGTTAAAGGTATCTTTCAAGATTATGACAGAAGATTAATTTATTTAAATATAAAAAAAAAAGTGAAATGCACTCAGTTAAGAGCCAAGACCTATGGGATCACAGTAAATACAGCAGCTCAGCAAGATTTCCTGTTTCTAAGAATACTTTAGAACTATTACTTAAGCATTTTTTTTGTTCATTAACAATCTAGCCTGTTGATTTTATACTGTTCCAATTGTTTAATCAAGAAGTCATCAGTTATCAAGTTAAATGTTTTCCTTCTGCCTTAGTATGTTACATCAACATTTTTGCTTTTGCTGTCTAAATTTATAGTGATGTCAAAATATATCCAGTGAGTTTGATGAATCTTTTCTTCCGTAAACTCTTTAATTTCTTTATCAATCAGGATTCCTTACTAGTCATTCCATTGTTCCATCAATGATTCATATCAGTCTAGGCATAATTGCTTAAGTCATGCCATTTCTTTTTAAATAATTGCATAACGCTATCCCACTGCCAGACCACTGAAACTACCTTTGTGTTGTAAGGCTTGCTGAAAAGCTGTGGTAATGGTGATGACAGTTCCTGGGTCAACACTGGGAACAACAGCAGTGGTGGACATCCACAGGGAAGTGGGGATACAGTAAAGTGCAGACACCTCTTCACTACTTTTTTACTCATTTGTTATCACGCTCTAATATTTGAGAAAATTGTCTTTATTTTGTCTCTTTTTTCTTTCTTTTGGTCAGGTAACAGTACAATTTTCCTTTTCCAACACGCTTTTATCCTTTTTTACTTTCCTTCTTTTAACTAAGAAAAAAAATCTTTTGTGGGCCCTTAATTCCCTTGGATTCTTTTCTTTTCTATTTGCTGCTCCCATTTATCTGTTCCTTCCTTATTCTGTTTCCTTCTTGGTGGTTTCATACAGAAAATCTCTATCTCTCTAAACTCTTTATTTTCTTCTTCCAAATTCCATGCTTTGTTTCCTTTTGCAGTCTTTCTTTGTCCTTCCAAATAAACAGCTTATTCTGAGGTTTCTGTGCAAAGGAAGCTGATTCACTTGTTATCTGATTCTTTCCTTTCCTGATCATAGCGATTCTGAGCAGTACATTTTCATGGCGTTTTATCCATTTTAAACAATTTTTTTTAAACAGTATCTTGCTCTGAGAGACTGGTTTGGAATAAGTAAATATTAATGTGGATGGAAAGGCAACAGATTTCAGCACCTGAGATTATATTTGACCTCCTCCAAGTGCAAGTGCTCTCTATCTCCAGATGAAAGAAATCAGGAAAGGAAGACAAGACGCCAGCATGGCTGAGTTGAGACCTGCTGGGCAAACTAAAGGCTAAGAAGGAAATGCACAGGCAGTGGAATGGGAGATGGGTATTCTGGGATGAGTGCAGGGATGCTGCTGGGTTGTATAGCGATGGGGTCAGAAGGGCCACAGCATGGCTGGAGCTGAACTTGGCAAGACAAAGAATGATAAGAAGGGCTTCTACAGGTATGACAGACAGAAAAGGAAGGTAAAAGAAAGTGTACTCCCCTTGATGAACAAGACTGGAAGACTGCTAACAATCGATGAGGAGAAGGATGAGGTACTCTCCAGGAAATTTGAAAAGTCATGGCAATCAGGTGAAGTCTGTGGAGACTGGAAGAAGGGAAACATTGTACACGTTTTTAAAAAGGGCAGAAAGGAGGCCCCTGGGAACTACCAACCTGTCAGCTTCACCTCTGTACCTGGGAAGATCATGGAGCAGATCCTCTCAGAAGCTATGCTAAGGCAAATGGAGGCCAGGGAGGTGATTTGAGACACCCAGCATGGCTTCACCAAGGGCAAGTCCTGCCTGACCAACCTAGTGGCCTTCTATGATGGAGTGACCACATCAGTGGACGAGGGAAGAGCTAGGGTTGTTGTCTATCTGGACTTCTGTAAAGCCTTTGACATGATCCCCCACAACATCCTTCTCTCTAAATTGGAAAGATGTGGATTTGATGGGTGGACTGTTGGATGGATGAGGAATTGGGTGGATGGTCACATGAGCTCAATGGCTCTATGTCCAGATGGATATTGGTGATGAGTGGTGTCCCTCAGGGGTCCGTACTGGGACCAGTACTGTTTAATATCTTCATCAATGACATGGACAGTGGGATTGAGTGCACCCTCAGCAAGTTTGCAGATGACACTAAGCTGAGTGGTGAAGCTGACACACCTGAGGGGTGGGATGCCATCCAGAGGGACCTGGA
>NW_010523926.1:52836-79242 GCF_000687285.1 Phaethon lepturus
CTTCCAGTACTTAAAGGGGGTTTATAAGAAAGATGGGGACAGACTTTTTAGCAGGTCCTGTAGCAATAGGACAAGGCGTAATGGTTTTAAACTAAAAGAGCATAGATTTAGACTAGATGTAAGGAAGAAATTTTTGAAAATGAGGGTTGAAACACAGGCACAAGTTGCCCAGAGAGGTGGTCAATGCCCCATCCCTGGAAACATTCCAGGTCAGGTTGGACGGGGCTCTGAGCAACCTGATCTAGTTGAAGATGTCCCTGTTCATTGCATGGGGACTGGACTAGGTCACCCTTAAGGGTCCCTTCCAGCCCAAAGATCCTATGATTCCTGACGTTGGTGATCTGTGGCAATTGTGAAAGAAATAGTGGTTCTTGAGTACTTGCTTTGGGTCAATTTTTTTCCCCCACAAACTGAAATGAATATTTTTAACCTGCAAATAATAGAATATATTAATATTTTTATCCTCCATGAATTAAATCAACACACTGTGTACACAAGAATACTTGTTAGTTTTTCAGATAACAAGAAACCAGCTCTCTGAATTTTTTTCAAAACAAGTTGAATGTAAAGTGTTCTCTTTGAATTGTCGACATCATGTTTCAGTTTCATTAGCTGTTGCATTAGTTGGAAATTTATTTACTTAAATCTATTGTTTTAATAATTTTGATTTTATTTGTGATATAAATGTGGTTGTTATATCGCTTCACATTTAATTAGTGCAGTGAAATGCAGAAACTAGCTCAGTTCTGTGTTGGATTAAGGCTATATTCGTTTGCTCACTCCTGATAATAAAGTACATTAAAAGATGGACAGACCATTTTCACCCCATCAAACTGAAGCAAGATTCATGTGCTCTGTAAGCACAGGTAATCTTGAGTAAGTAATCGCCAGGTCAGTTGAGGATTCTTATTCCTTGGGTAAGGAACCTGTGAGTCACATAGGTCTCTTTGCAGATAAATCCCCACAAGAGAAACTGTGAGCAAATGACCTGATGCTGAGGTCATGGCTGCAAGGGCAACAGCAAATACTGGGTACAACCCAGTGACATGCTCCTTTTTCCAGACCCTGCTCATATTCGCTTCGATACTAGTAATGTTCTTGCTGTTAAAATTGCCCTGTCAAGTAATTTGGAAGGGTGAAAAATCCAGCTGACCTGAATCGTTAGCCTTGCCTGTAAAATCACTCAGCCTTGTTTACTGTACATTTGTGGGTGCACAGATCTAGCGTCATCACCCCTTCCGCTCCGCTGTGGCATTGAAAAACTGTAACACTGTCATTGTACACCCACAGAAAAAGTGGCAGCCAAATAAACATACGCCCTGTTCTCTGTTATTGCTTATGCAAAGCATCTCTGATGGCAAAATGGGAAAAAAGCGCTATTTGCTCCACTGTCTAATCAGGAAACTGCTCTTTTAATGAATGTATTGTTCAGCTCAGAGTACTTCTATTGAAATGAATTTGTTAGCCCCAGTAATACTGTCGCTCATCATGCAAATCAAATGGTGTTTTCCTTAGCTTCTGCCAGTTAGAAAATACCAGTGCTTGTCAAATGCAAAGACAAATTACCTTGCCTTGCCTCTGATCTTATTTATAGAATAAGGGAGCAACTTACTGTAGCCCTGAGGACTACCAATTCTGTGTTGCACACCAGTGTCATTTTTCTGTCTTGTAGGTTACATTAGAACTTTACACGGAAATAATGTAAAATCCCAATTTGTTCATGTCTTAAGAATGAGATTTCTGCTGAATATCTCATGTAGATAAAAGATTGAGGCACCTGGAGAGACAGGAACCTCTAATGGGTGGGAGATGCCCAGCCTGAGCTTGGTAAGTGTTTAGATAAATAGGATAAATAACTCTCTGAAGCTGTGTCTATCCACTGACTGTAACCAAGATTTAGACAACTTGACTGCTGAACAACATCTACTTTTGATGCAGCAGAGGTTTGGTGGGGCAACCATTTCAACAGATTTTTATCTTTCACAATCCCTTTGAATACAGGTGCAATGCAGACAAATACTCCCATGGGTGCTACCCTAGTCGACCGCAGATACGCAAGAGAGAGGTGGAAATGGGTGTGTGAAGAAAGAGAATTGCTGCAGCCAGAGCTCTAAGGTCTTGTTTTTAGGAAATACTATTACCACCCCAAAAAAGTTAGGATTCAAATTCCATGAAGTTCCTGAGACTCTTTTTTATTTAATTCAGTGAGCTTCAGAATAGTCCCAATGGTGGTTTTCACAGAGCAAATAAACAATATGAGCTCCTCAATATATAGTGGATTTTCACACTCTCCTGCCATTCTGAATAAGGCAAACATAATTTAAATTGACATCCTTCTAACAAGATAAAAAATATGTATCATCCTTCTTATGTTTGTAAGTTGTGACATTCTTGGAGCAGGGACAACTGTCTTTAAATATTTAAAAAGCTCTCGAAACACATAATGTGATGCTATAAATTAATATTTGTCTTGAAAGCCCTCCCCTATGAAAGAGAGGACCTACCAGAAATTCAGAAAACACTGAAAGGTCACACAGCAAAGCATTACCCCATCAAAGAGAACTCACTTATGGCCAAAAATAGAAATCAGCATAGGAACTGCAGACTCCAGTTTCAAAGCCAACATAGAGTAAGGTATGTGCAAAAAGGATAAAACATGTGAGAACTCTTAGTTGCAGCTCTGAGATGCTTGAAGGCAAAGTGGGTGAAAACAAATCAGTCTATGTGTACCATGCAGCTACTGAAATGTGAGATAAGGCTGGTGTGCGATGAAGAGCTTTCAGGTCATTGAACAACCGCTTATGCTTAAAATCCTGCCGTGGGAAATGATCTGGCAGGAGTTACAACAGGCGTTTGTAATTACATACTTTGGTATCCTGGTTAGCCGCTGCAGAACAGATAAAACCAGTTGGTGAAATGTTTGTTTTGGCCTGGTCCCATGATAGCGTTTTAGATGTAAGTTCATTCTTTTGAGGAGATTTAACAAAGGCATTTCTTTTCCCACTGTGGGCTGACAGAGCCTTACATGCCATTGGTTCCCTTTGACTCAAATAGAAAAATGCCATCGAGTGACTGAATACCATCCCCATCCCCAGCTCCCTGGATTTACTCCTGCATCTCTCTTCCAGCTACTGTCCTTGCCCAGTAACATTCCCTGGTGGAGAGATGCAGCGTTCATGCTCCTGCATCACAGGTGAATGGCAAAACAAGAGACTACGGAGTTAGTCTTTCCATTGACAACCACATGCTGTGCATGAACGAAACACTTTGAAACACACTGAAACCGCTCTGTGGAGAGACACTGAGAACAGACAGTGGCCTGAAAGGCCCCTCGCATGGGGTAGAAGTACAATGCAAGAGACCAGGATCGCAGTCCATTATATCCAGTGTGAATTCCTGATATATCTGCCATTCATGAATTCTCTGTTCTTCAGCCCACTTTGAGCCAGTGAAAATTTCTGGGTGAAAATTTGTTTGGAAATGGCAAGTTCCCAAGAATAATGCCTGCTTTTTGAAAAACTATGCACATTAAGACTTCAGGGACAAGTAGAATTGGAGCCTGTATTTAGTCCTGATGCCATGCAAGAGTCCAGTTCCCTGACTGATAAGAAATGGAATTAATGCAGCTCTGAAATGTGGAAGTACCTTGCAAGAAAATTAAAGAAAAAGATAAAGATACAAGCACAGTGTCATGGTTTAACCCCAGCCAGAAAGTAAGCACTATGCAGCTGCTCGCTCACTCTTCTCATATTATTCCAAGGTTACCCAGAGTGCTGCTCCTGACAGTGGAAAATACAGTGTTTTTAAAATACTGCACAACTTCCAGTTTCACAACAGCTACCCTTGCAACGATAGTCTTTCCCAGAAGCCCAGTAAGAAGCTACAGGAATTCACCTGGTCACCAGGTGTGATTTCTTATCTGATTCCTTCTCTCACATTTATATTCCTTGTTTTCTTCTGCTTGGTAACGTGAAACGGGATCCAAAGAAAGCATGGAGAAGAACAAGGCACATCTGGATCACTCCAAAGGCATATGGATATGTATTCAGGAAGGAGAAAGTAACCCCTCCACTACTTCTTTGAGCTTCAGTAAATCTGACAGTATCAGCTGTGAGGCTTCCTTACACAAGACCTACCTAGTAGTAATGTTTTAAAGACATGAATACTTTTCATCAAACTTGGAGATCATTCTATTAACAAGGTGGTAACAAATCATATTGGTCCCTTCCACACACATGCACAAACACCTACACACATGTAGAGTTGGCATTCTTGTTTGGACCCCTTGCTAGCTTGTATGAAAACCTCCAGAAATCCAGGCACGGGAATAAGAAGATGCATGATACTACCAGCATATCCAGAACCAGCAGCTTTATGCATGCCAGGGAACGGTCTCTGTCCCAGCTATCACCATTAATAAGTCACTGGCTACTGCTGCCAAAGGGAAAAAAGGAGCAACATGTTACTATGTTTACTACTCACTCAGCCTTTGGCTTATACATTGCTCTCTCTCCCCTCCGTTCCAACGGGGACTTGGAGAAGTTGGACATGCTGTTCACCATCTGTGTGTAAGCACTGGATATGCGAACAGGCAGAAATGTCTTTATCTCTGTCCTATTACCTGGTCCACCAAAGTCATGTCAGTGTGATGCAGGATTTAGACCACCACACAGATTTCAGCCAGGTGTCACAGTACTTCACGGTTTTCTATATACATGCCTCCTGGGGGACACACTTCCTTTTTGGAACTGAGTGCTCTGTTTTTCAGTGTTTTGGATGTTTTTTTGGCTTTTGTGTGTGTGTGTTTCATTCATTGAACTGAAAAATTAGTAAATCACATATTTCTAATCAGACGTAGAAAGGTACCCCAACAACTAACACCTTGAATGTGTGTGGAGATGAATCCAAAACCATGAGCATGACTCAGAATTTTAATTTTATCTACTTCTTTTTGACAAGTTTGCCTGAAGACTTTTCTTCAGACAGCACGGACCTGAATTAAACCACGTTTATTGTTCTGATGACTTTGTTGTTCGTATTAACCCTTCTGCAAAAAAAAAAGATAACCCCTGTGACTAAACCATATCCCAGAATAGTGCTTGTACGAGTAATGAGATCACTGCTTTCCTGACTCATCTCACATAAATGGGCTGCTGGAGAGAAGAGTTTGTGCTGCACTCCAACCAGTCAAGCGTCATCTGCAGTGATTCAGACTTCAGATAATTAGATTGGTGTAATTATTTCAGGAATCCCCACATTGGGACTATTAAAAATGACAAGTTAACTACATAAGCCTGACAGGCAGGATCACCATAAGCTGCAATCCTCCAACAGCATATGTAACTCTGTCTTAAGGAAGCTCAGCTACAAAGCATCCAGCACCAGGCTGGAATAGGAGCACCCCACAGGCTCTGCCTGTCATCCTGCCCTGGAATAACTCATTTTTGAGCACTTGCCTGGGCCAATCTGAAAAGGAAAGGTTTTAAAACATTTTCCCCAGGCCAATACTCTAGCTTGTAGCAGGGCTCAAGTCATGGGGATCTCAGTGGTCAATCTCATACCCACCAAGAAACCTTAACGAGAGTTCATAAATACGTTTTCTGAGCATCCTCAATGTAATTAACATATGCTTGTGAGGAAAGGAGTCATGAAGGAGAGAAGATCTGTGTGTTCTTCACTGTCAGATGTGAGACTAAGAGTCATCTTTGAAAATTCTTTGAACTTTGAAATCCTACATGTTTTGCCTGAATTTAAGGGAAAAAACATCTTTCACCTTTCTTTGTCTGAGTTTATTCATAGTCAAAATGGGAGAACTAATAATATAATTCTTATACTCTTCCAAGAACCAGAAAAATATCCAAAAGCATCTGAGCTGCAAAGAAAATAAGGCCATTGAGGGTTAAGCTCCCAGGCTGTATAAGAATTCTGAAAATTTATCGGATAGCATCCAGCTGATATTTTTTGAGCATATCAGTGTTTTCTGAATGGAAATGTTAAGCAATGCTAAATGGTAATTTACTTTTTTTCCCTTGTGATTGATGTTTTCTGTTTACTAGACTGTCATGGAAACAGAGCATCTGTGATTCTGAGGACAGCTAAGCGTCACTGTGTGCTGTTCTATTAGAGGGAATCCTGCAACCCAGAATTCAGATGAGCTTTGGGGAGAGACAAGGAATTGTAGTCTCCACAGACTTTGGGTTGGCAAGATTTTTGTATTGATTTAGGGAAATGAGAAATGCAACACAAAAGGCTCTGTGTAAGATTAGAAAGATAAAATCTTGTCTCCCCCAACTGATCAGAGAAAGCAGTCAGAATCTTTGCCTTGCACAAAGGCAGAAAGCTGATAAACAGAAACATCTGTAACATGCTTTTAAACAGAAGAGGTTAAAGGTCCCTCAGATAATCTATCGAGAGAGAGAGACATCTTGTACAATCCGAGTCAAATGGAAGGTACAGTTTTCAAGCAGGAGGTGGGCTCATCTTATGCAAGATTAGAAGGCCATCTTTCTGCAAAAATGGGGAAGTTTTCCATATTTATTGAGCATAAAATACTTCAGCTTTTCATGATGTAGCTGAACAAAGGTTCTCCTAAGTGCGATAGATCTGAGGAACTCTTGGTGACACAACTGCTCCAAATGATCTATTTTCCTCAGTTCATGTATGGCTCAGTTCACTCACGTGGCAGGTGCAGAAGTCTTTGCAGGCAAGAGTTCCTGCAACACACTTAGCTATAACACCCATATCTCATTGACACCTAAAGCAGGATTAGCAGGGGACTGAGAGGCAAGGAAAGGGGATGAGAAATACCTTTCTGGCTGTTGAACAATTGAGGGGATAATAATTAATGTCTTAGAACTATTCCAAGGAAAAAGACACTGAGTTTCTGTAAGGTTGGTTCAGCGAGATTACAAAAGAGTACCTGAGGTACATGCTTAACTCCTGCAGGTATTTTGTAGGGGAATGTCCGATTTTCTGCTTCACTCTCCACTGACACCTAGTACCAGTCCATACAGACAGCTTTTATAGAAAAAAAATTCACTATCTAGCCAAGGAGACCTTTGGCCCTCCAGGGAACAAGAATTTTCCCATGTGCCTAAACAAGAAAAAAGCAAATCTCAGCCTGGATCATGGCCTGTGAAAGGATGTGAAAGGCACATGGTTCTGGCCTCAGACTGTGGACAAAGGCCTGGAGCCTAAATATTCATATAGACCTGCTCTTGATATCTTGTAGAGTCTTTAGGGATGAGTTTCAGAAAGTAACTGATGTTTTAGCAACAGGAGGCAGGGTTATTTAATGTTTTTTTCCAGACTGACTTTTATCCTGGACATTTCTCCTGAACCTTCCATAGACAGTTGTTGGAGAAAAGACAAAATATCTAACTATAAATATTCATCAGTCTGTTATCAGTTTAGTATGCTTACAGTCTTCATGGAGTACTCAGAGGAGGACAGCTACTGTGTTGGAGTGTTGTTAAAAAGGAAAATTTTGAAGCTCAGGAATATGAATAATGCCATGACATTTCTGTGGCTAAATAACAAATCTGGAGAGGGCTTGTTTTTGTTTTTCTGCTCAGCTATTTAAAGTGAACTATCCCTAAATGAACTTTTCACTTAAAATTGTTTACCAAAATCTGTTAAAAAAATAAGAATAAGTGTAAGTTTGAGTACTTTGTAATCTATGGGTAGAGGAAAAATTTGGAAGAAACTGATTTCATTAACTGTTATAAATTATTCCTTCTTCTCTTGACAATGAACGGATTCTCCATTAGCAGTTTTTAGGCCAAATCTTCATACTATGACTCAAGACTATCAGGAAGGGATGTTTCAGACAAAATTATATTTCTTGGAGAAACTTCAGGAGACAATCTTCAAAAATGGAAGCAAGTATAAGGAAGAAGAGACATGATATAGCTTGTAATACTACAGAAACTGTTCTTCAGGAGAGGTAGGATAAGTCTGCAAAACCAAGAACAGTGTTAAATTCATTTTTTCTGCTACTTATACTTTCTCTTGCCCCTGTTTTATGCCCTGTTTTATCCATTAATTATTTTAAGTTATGCTTTTTTGACAGTCTATCAGTGTAGTTACCAACATTTCCAGATATCCTTTGGATATCTAGGATGTTCAGAGAAAGTTGAATTGAGCTTGAGCTTTGGTTATCCTCTTTCAGAGCCAAGAGGTTCCCAAGCTGTATAGGGTACCGGTAATGCAGTGATTGCATCAGTCAATGCCCTCCTAGTAAGTCTACATGCATCCTGGCCCTAAGAAAGATGCTTATTTACTGAGGAAATAATGTTACCATCCTGGCCAGAACTTTGAGTTTCACTCTTATACTTGTTTTTTATAAAAATGGCCACCACATCAAGTTTATCCTTAGCATAAATCAAGGTATTTTTCATAGCCTTATATGGAGTACAAATTCTGGACCATACATTTAAAAAAAATTATTTTTGATTTATACTTACTGTGTAGTGGTGTTTTAAATGGCGTAGGGAAAGGGAAAGAGATCTGTGCAAGTGAGTTGTATCACCCTAGCCTTGCACATGAGTTGTATCATCCTGGGAAAAAAAAACAAAGGAAACCAAAATCTTTTAAGACACAGTCTCATATTCCTTTCATTCTCATCTGCTCTTTTGCCTCACTAAAGCCGCTCAGGCTATTGAATAAAAGTAGGACTTTTGGTTATCCAATCCATATTACTAACAAAAAAAAAAAAAGAAAAAAAAAATTCTTAAAAAAAAACCCTTAGGCCCAGAGGTTTTTTTGCTTTATTTCAAACATATATGATAAAGTGACAGAGACAGTAGTTCTTGATTGGTCCTGACATGAAGCTCCCAGCTGCACAAAACATTTTAGTAGGTTGATTGGCTCCTTCTGATTATATCTGACAGATTATTAGAATAGTATTATTTGATGGACCATCAGAGTAGGAACTGACAAACAATTTCGCTGTAAAAGATATTACTATGTATTGCATGATGTTTGATTTTATGGGTAATCTTTTCTCTTTTCTATGGATCTTCTTTTTTTTCTTCTTTTTTTTTTTCTTGTTTTGTTTGGTTTCCCTGATCCTCCCTGAGGATTTGCAATATAACTTGTGTATGCTTAACGTACGTAGCAATCTGGCAGCTGACAAGGTAACATCTTGGTTTTGAGTATCTGTGCACTGAACAATGTCATCCCAATTTGCTTGGTCCATACGTCGGGTTCATTTTATATCTACTGCAAGGAGCAAAGTTATCTGAAAGACAAAAGGAAATGAATAAGAATTGCAGCAGAGACTTATTTCATTGTGTATAAGAACCCTGGGAGGCATGACAGCTGTTAAGCCTCCACTTCCACTCTCTGATAAAATAAGTAAATAGATGCACCAAGCCTTTAAAACAGATCATACATTTTTAAAGATGTGAGAAAATGTTGAGAGAAGCAGTGTGAGTGTATCCTTTATGCTGTAACCAGGTTTTTTTAATGTATCCAACACTTAGTACAACTGCCATGGCAATTAAGGGAATGATAGCTATGTGGAATGATGATAGTAATACAGGACAATTCGGAAGCCTGCTGTGACAGTGCACCTTTCACGCTGCTTAACCTACATCCCCCACAGTCTGCTTACTGATTTTTCCTCCCAACACTTGCTTGTACAATGCCAACCTCCAAGCTCGTTCAAACTGCCATCCCTTCCTATAGTCTGGGCTGGCAGTGCTCGTTATTATAAAAGTTGCTTAACACTTTTTATTATAACCCCTCTTTAAACAAAATTTAACTGTTGAATGGAAACAAAATACTGTTCTGCATAGCAATAAGTCAAGCACCATGTAGAAAGAAATTGGATGTTATCAGGCAGTGAATGTTATAGCATAAAACATAGGAACAAATGGATCAGGTTAAGACAACCTGAACTACATTTTGAGTAAAGAATTTGCCACTTCAATGAAACTCCTTTGATGTGCTTTTACACGCTGCATTTTTATGTGTAGGACAGTACAAGGTGCAGAATGGGCATATTTAAATTTGTATCTTATTTTATAACTACAATAAAGGAAACGTTAAATCAATGGTGAGAAATGCTTCCTATCCATTTTAAAAGAATGTATAGCACTTGACTTTGGTTTTGCAGTTCCTCAGGTGTGACTGTGACTGCAAAAATATGAGAATCACAAAGAATATACATGAGAGTAACATAAAGATTCTGTGATCTCAGTTATTCATGCATAGCGGTCCCACTTATTAATAGTAAGCTAGTTTGAATGTGGGGCAAGGGATGGATTAGATGACCTCCCTAACCAATTTTTTATTATTTTAAAACCTCATGCTATCTAAATCTGTATTGTGCACCACAGGACTGTATGTGTTACATGCAAATTTTTTGCCTGTGGGGTTTCTACGGCTCAATCTAACTGACAGCCGAACTGTAGCTTTTCTTCTCCCATCTTTATCAGACCTGGGCTCTTAAAAAAGAGTTTAACCTGAGAAGAGCTCCAGAGCTAGAATGAGGTATAATGCAGTAGGCCACTGAGAAAACCTCTCATTGCATTTAATTTCATTGCCAGTGTTGGGCATTGTTCCCTTATTTAAAACAGGATGTCCTAGTCCCCTCCTCTGACTTAAACCAGCACTGATGTTTTGTGAAACTGAACCACCAACAAAACTGATGATTAGTGGTTACATATGAACTAGCTCCCCATTCAAGAAGAGAACTTTCAGAGTCAAGAAGTATCTGCTATCAAAAGACAGGTATAAATAACATCTTTACAAATGTCACTTCCTTTGTGGCTTCGCACCTATCATTTCACATCAGCAGTGCCCTTGTTTAGTGGCTAATTAGACCATCCACTCACACAGTCTTTTAACATTAGAGCTACAACACTTTGAGTTATTGAATCTCATTCAAAGACAGACTGTGGAATCAAGAGCTGCCACAGCCCAGGGCAATGCAGATTTATCAGTATAGCCTGGTCCCACAGGACCTGATTTAATGTCTACTAAAGCCAGTGTAAAGGTTTCTAGTTATCTAAGGAGGCAACAGTTCAAACCTTTAATTTGTATCTTAGTATTTTGCACAGCTAGATGCATTTCAATGACGAACCATGGCACACAGTTAGTGCCTTATTTCTTCCCTGTCCAAGGAAATCTGCAATACCTCTTGTGTAAAGCCATCAATGTCCTGGGCATTCTTGTGAAGATGTCCAGACATGGGACATCAAAGTACCTTACATTTTTCAGCAAATATTGAGACTTTTAACCTCAAACACTCTAATCCTGTGGATTCTTTTTTAATTACTGTGCTAGAAAAACAAAAAAATATTTGTTTGAAAATAAAGTTTTCTACCAGCCCTGACACACAGGCCAGTTCTTTCGAGGACAGCTCTCTTTACTTCATATTGCAGTGGTGCTCATAACAGGTTCACATTTGCTACATCCAGTCCCGACTAAGAATCCCCTTCATCACTGAAAATTGTGGTACATGAAAGAGAAGAAAACATAATGTTAAAGGAGAAGCCGCTGCCCGAGCATTCACAGGCCACTCAAGGAGTTGCACACACACCACTCGAGACTTTAACTGCTAGGACTGGAGTCCCTTCACAGCGGGCAACTCCAGTGAGCCAACGGGTGCCCTTTTAAGACTCCTCACACACACGTACAGTCGCTCTCAGGCACCTCCTCTTCCCTCAGGCTTGACCCTGCGTTTCCTGAAGCAGAATCTCCGACACGACGTACACCTGACAAATTTATTAGGTGGTGCAGCGGTGAAGAACAGCTCGAGCTGGGTGCCTCCAGAGAGGGACCTTGAACAAAATAATCTCTGGGCAATTATACCCTTATAGTTTAAGTTCCCCTTCCTTCATGAGATGGTTCTGTCCAATAGTAATATTTGGGTCTGGGGTCTCCTTGTTCCTCTGAGTTCTCCAGGCAGGCCGTTCTTTTTCATTTTCTTGAGGAGGCAACTTCTGCTGATGGATGTGGCTATCTTATCTTTCTAATTTATACCTGTTTCAGGGCCTTCCCTCATGTAACTAAGTAAGAATTCAGAACAAGTTCATCAGTATCGAGTTGGAAGATCACCGCTTGCAGCCTAAGGCTTTTTGCTAATGCTATACAATGGATTCCGTCTGAACCAGGAAGTGACTCCTGTAACAATAAAATGAAGGTAAAAGATAAAAATATAAGCAGTGACAAAAAAGGCACCTTCATGAGTGGGAATATTATCCTAATGCTATTTTTAGTTTGATTTCTGGGTGTTGGCTCTGTAGGGACAAATTGGCAGAGCACTCATTTAAATAAAAGCAGTCTGCGACAGGGTTGGGGGGCTGTGCCCTGCAGTGCCAAATCCCCTCCACGGTTCATTGATCAAGCCCTCAGCACCCCACCGCTCCTTCATACCTGCTGAGGCCAGTGGCACAAGAGGGAGAGATTTTCCTATGCCTCCATGAGGAGACATGCTGGTGCCTCCCCTCTCGATGCCCATCCTTCCAGCTTCATCTGCGGCAGTGCAATGCTCATCTCGTACCTTTGTATCGAAAGTTAAGTGATTGGAGTTTGGGAGTGAGCACCAAAACCTGTGTGAGTTGTGTCTGTGGGCATCAACACAATCTGCTTGTCCATTGCTTCGGTTCTTCAGCCGGGCATGGCTGCTAACATCTGACAGTTTAAACACCTTGAAAAGTCTGTGGGAGATTCAGAGATGGTGGACATCCCTCAAATTACTGCATATACTCAGCAGTTCTGGGTTGTTATTGTTGAATATTAGTTCATGTCAAGCAGAGGCAGTGTGGTAGAGAAAAGAATGAGAACAAAGTGGGAAGTCATGAGCTCTGATTTTCAAGACACGGAAAGTCACTTTATGTTAATATTCCCATCAGCATAATAACATATTGGCTCAGTGATCCACCATGATGTTGCAGTGATTAGTTAATATCTGTGCAGCTCTTTGAATTTTCAAGTCCTTGTTCATCACTCTTTTCCACCAGTTTTATGAGTTGGTGTTAAGAATCATTGCTGAGTGCTATAAAAGTGATCGATATCACTATTAAAGCATCAAGATTCTTACTGCAATCATTCACAGAGAATGAATATCTACAAAAATTTTAGGATCAAAATAGTTAATAGAGTGGATATATTATTCAGAGATGCTGGCACTGATCTGTTAATTAATAAAATATATCTAGGGACTTCCAATTGTCTCCCTAGGTAACCTCCACTTTCAGCTGATGCTAAAAGCTTGTTGTAGAATGGTTGGTCTTTTGAAACATTTCATTAAAATATTTCAATTTTCATAGACCATATATATTTATCCTAAGGAAGAAAAGGAGAATTTTTTTTTCCTTTTTTTTTTTTTTTTGAGAAAAGAAGCCGGATGGCTGAGGAAAACTCACATATTGTTCAATGTAAATCAACTGTCACCACTCTTTACAACCCCAACTATCAAATCTTTGAAGTGCTTCTGCAGTTCAGACCTGGATGACTTCTACAGGATCTAGCGTGGTGCTTCGTAGGTCCACTATCTTCTGCGGGATACAGAAGACCCAGTGGCTGTGGAAGAAACTCTTGACCGAGAGCAGAGCACTACTGTTGCTGTGTCTCTGTTGTAGGTTTGGCTCCTGTGTTTCCTATTAGCCATTAAAAAGGAGACCAAAAGCAGTCAGATGTGTCCATGTCACCGGCATTGGCAGCCACACCACTGGGTGGCTTCTGAAGAGAATTGAAGAGGGAATGCACTAAGAGCCTGCGGCATTTATTTTCTTCAGGTTTAATGAAGCTCACTGCAATCAGCAGAAAATACTTAATTTTCTTCATAAACCTTGCCTCTGGCCTTTACTCCTCCAGTAAATCTGTCCAGGGTGGTATGCAGGGACACAGAGGAAGATAATTGTACTGCTTTAAGAATGACCATTTCTCTGGACAAAAGCCCTTGTTTTGGCTCCTACTTTTGCCATTTTAGCACAGAGTTACAGGAAAAATGGAGAAAAATGGGGAGAAAAAGATGGGTTTCTGATGCAAGCCCATACACAACAACAACAACAAAGAAGCAACTTGTCAGGTGATGACCATGAAAAGACCTCACTAACACCAATCATCACTGAAAGGGTATGTTTATGTTCTCCGTTTTCTTTTATATCTAACAGATAGACGGGATAATAAATAAACTGCCTCATGTAGATGTGCACTTTGTGCACTACAAGTTCAAATTTGATATGTTTTATTTCTTTATCGGTAAATGATAACACAGGCATTGATTAATGTGAATTCTTGCAAAATAATACTTTAAAAAAGAGAGAAAGCTTGTATGTATTTCAAACTGCCATGGAAATGAATGCATTAAAAATATTTTCCCTTTATTTGAAGAGAAGCTATGGTAAAGGATGTAATATATTACCTTGTAACTCTGCAAGTCATTTTCAACACACCACCTACACTAAATGTATTAATAACTTCCCTAAGGTGACTGTCATGCAGAGCACAGATGAATATTATTGATGTTTTCAATTTTTAAGGCTTTCTAGTCTGGTTGGCTGAAATGTTGGTTTCTTATTCTCATACTGTTAATTTTGCATATTTCTCACTGTCAATATGTACCAGGTTAAGACTCCAAAACATTCTTAAGAACCAATGTTGAATCTTCAGATAATACATGTTTTATTTTAAAATTAAAATTGTATTGTCTTGCTTTGCTAGAAATATCTCCCAAGCCACAGAGTTACAAAAAATGAATTTATAACCTCAGTTAAACATTTACAATGTTGAATATTGACATCTGAAATTTTAAATAATTAAAATATATTGTTTTGTTTGCATTTTGAATGAAATAGAAAAATCACTGCTCATTTAAGTATTAAGTAAATAACTAATGAGTATGAATTTCTAGTGCAGCAGAACTACCTCTCCCCATGATCCCATGGGTCATAAAAAGAGAATTAAATAGCATCTTTGAATCTGCTCACTGTTCCATGAATAAATTCACCTAGCTGGCCTTCTCATGACGACTCGCTCACTAGAAGCTCCCTTTCTGGCTGGCATGACTTGTTAGCCGCCTTAGAACAACAGTGAAGAATTATTTTCCTTCTCTCACTGTGCATTCTGCTTTGGAAGTGGCCTGGTACTTCATTTACTTCACTGCTGCCTCAGTTAATCCAGTCTTCTGGAAATCTTAAACTCTGTCACTGGCTCTCATCCACTCCTTAAGCATCACACTGTTGACCAGAGGATCACTTAAATGTAGAAGATATAATTTCCATATAAATCAACTTACGGTACTCCAGTGGCACTTTTGACAGTCTAGTAATGTTTAATATAAGTTAAAAAATTTTTATGTCCTTATCCCATTATTTCTTGCCAAGAGGAAAAAGAAGAAAAACTTTTGGATTGTCTTACTATCTTGGACACTGCCACAACTACCACAAGATGAAAAATAGCAGAAAAAAACCTATCTTAATAGTAGAAATGATGGTATTCCTACTATGGTGTATGCATTGCAAGTGAGGTAATATTTTTTTCAGGAACTTGAAACATTTGGACGTAGCATCATAGCGTGTGCAAGTTCAATGTTGCATGGAAGAACAAGAAAAATGTATGTAAGGTGGAATATCCCAGTGAAAAATGCTCTCAAGGCTCACAAGGTTAACAACGCCTATGTAGCAGAGAGGTTCCAGGCATGTCAGACTCGGAGACTTACTCCACTTCCACTGACTGCATGGGGCATCAGTCCAACCTCTGACCACCAGCCTAACCAGCTTTACAAGCCCATTCTCAAGCATTCCCAAAATTCATCAGCGGAAAACAGAAATATCAAAGTTGCTCAGCCGCAGCTTAGCACAGATTATGAAGTAATACTTCTTGCTAGGAGACCTCTTGTAAAACTAAAAATCAGACTGGTAAACAAAAGCACACAGACGGGGAGTATGCATACAAGTTGGCCAAACCAGGTTCCTTCGGCACAGTTTGAAATGTTGTCGGGCTTGTCTTAGGCATTTTTCCTCCCATATCAGATAAACTGAATACATAGATACTGTCAGACAAGCCTGCAGGAGCTGAGGTCCATTTGCGCTGTCTGATGAACATCTCTGAACATTTCTGCAATAAGGTTTGCCTGTTGCCCTTGCCAAAATTCCCTCCTTTCCACACTCCTCCAGGATGACACATGATACCCACTACTGCTCTTTGCCAGCTTCTGTTGCATTGCAGCTGGTAGCTGCAGTGTGGTGATATTATTAATATGATAAATTTTAAAATCACATGATGAAGCTCTTTAATTTCCACCTTTGATCACCTTCTCTCAACTCTGCCCACCGACTCGCCTTTACCCTCCAGAATTTCAAACCTCTTAATGATTTCAAAGAGCTGCAGAAAAAGGTTTCTTTTTTTCCCTCGTCGTATGTTCTTGCCCCAGATTAGAGGCATTATTGGAGCCTTACCTCTTTCTGTGTCATTTGGAAAATGTGTAAACAGACTCTTAATCCCCTTCACTGGGAAGGTCAAAATGGTTAACATCACAGCAGATGAACTTAGCTGTTACAATCAATCAGTCTCTCCTAAATCATCCAAATCTGAGCCCACTTTCTCTTGAATATTCAAAGGGGCTTTTTCTTTGAGAGATTAGCTTCCTTGACCCTCTGAGGCCTCTTCTGCACCCACTGTGCTAAGCTCTAGCATGCCATGTCAGCTTTGAAGACTACATAAGTATGATTCACATGCCCCTTACTGCCAGAGTGATGAAAATGGACCTATGTGTAAATTAAAACAATGTCTTCTAGCTTCAGGTATTTTGGCACTAGAATGGTTTAAATCAATTTGAGCATTTTTTAAATTACATTTCTTATGAATGATAAAGAAATGCAATGTGTGTTTCAGTTCAAACTGGATGTTGCTATTTTTCTAGACATGTCCCCCAAATCAGAGTTACAAAAAAGTTAATATACTCTCAGTTTAAGTATTTCAGTGTGTCAGCTATATTTATTCTCTCTTGTACAATATGTAATGTTCAGTCTTAGACACAAATATTCCCTTGATTTGAGAGGGTTTCAGTGTAGAGAGAGTATAACTTCTTGATGGGAGGTATTTGTTTGGGAATACTCTCCATTAGACATGGTGGTCTGATCCTTTGAAACATCTGGCTGGAATTGCAAAGGCAATGAATACTCACAAGTCTATCTGAACAGTGTGCATGGATCTTCTGTAAAAATCAAGCAATTAGTAGACATTTGACAATTCAGAAGCTGCAAAAAATTATCTGGTACTGTATGCACATACAGTTACAAGGAGAAAGCCCAAGAGCATAACCATTATTTGATTATGACAATTAAAAAGCTGAAGTTAAATTTTACCCTGCACCTTGCTGAACTTTATTTTGCAAAATCTATTCTCTGTGAGCACCTATTTTTGAAGTCGTGTCAATGTGATCTGAAAATAATGAGAATTGTTGACTTTGAGAGGAAGTAGCAAGTCTCTTCCATTCTGCTGGGTCTTTGAGGTACAGAGAGACAGTGACTGTTGCTCATTTGCATCTTTAGCCACAGCTGTGGGCATGAGATGCAGCTCCTGATATGTTTCTATGCTGTGTCAATACATGTATTTTTAAATCATACCACTGGTACTTTTTTATTACTTTTTTATAGTACTATAAGTCAAACAATAATCAACACCTGGTAGCTTGGACTATTTATCCACAGGAAAGAATAAAAACCATTAAGCCTTGTGTGAATTATCTGGACATGGGATCTGGTGATGAGGGGTGGTTTCTGCTCATGTCTGTTTCCTTCCTTGGCCCCAATGGCCAGGCAGACTGAGGGAGTAAACAAATTTACCTTTTCTCAGCAAGACTATCAGGGCAACACAGAGGTATGTTGTTGTTTTATTCTCCTGTCAGAACAGTGTTAATTACCACTCTGAGGAATAAAAGGAAATTATGGATTCTATCTGCTTTGATGCCTGTAAAGGCATCCCAGATAGAGGATCAGGCTTGCGTTTACGTGTACAATCTGTCCTGAGAAATGTCAGACGAGAGCCCTCAGAGATGGACACCAAAGGGAAGTGTCAGAAAGCCCATGTGATTTTATGTAGCCTGGTACATTTAGATGGGGAAAATACTTTCAAAGGAATATACTGGAGTCAGGGAGCTAAATTCTGACTCACACAGTTTCAATGAGTTCGAGGACAGTTGTGTGTCTCTGAATTTCCTGAGGTTTCAGCCTAGACATATTCCAAGTGGAAACTGGTTGTTAAAGGAGGAGGCCGGCACTACGCTGATTATTCTTCTTGTTATTATCCAACTTCCGAAAGCCTCTGGGATACACCGATAAGGATCTGGTATGAATGAGTCACTGAAGGAAAATTACTAGTCAAAGAAGAAATTACATTTCAGAATTGGTGACTTTCTTTTTGACTGAATGAAAAACACTGCACCAGCAGGTGTGCCATGTGCATGGAAGATGCTGTTAATTTAGCAATACCGGTGTTTCCTTTGCAGAGTCCATGTGGCTTCCTATGCATGGCTGAGCCTCCTCAGCTGCCCCTTGTTAAGCTTTGGTTTTGTTCTTTAGTGCAGGCAGGCTCTCTGTTTCCAAAATAACACAGTACTGCAGAGTCAGAATTAAATACTGACTTTTGATGGATTAAAAGCAAATATACAGGCAACACAGCTTATAGCACCTTTCATAAACAGCCAGGAAAATCCTGCAGAAGGCATGCCCTGTGGCGGAGAGGACTCTTGTTTAACACAGAAACTTGCTCCAAGCAGTCACACATCTCAGTGAGCACAGCAAAGGTGCAATCCATGCGTTTGAGATGGGTGATGTGATCTGCTCGTGCCTGGGTGTAAACCTACCATCTCTTGGACAGAAAGGCCATGTTGCTGCTTTGTTACTGCGTTACCATGAGGAGACAGTTTAGACACTTTTCCAATTTCTTTTGCTGTTCAAAGTCTCTGACTCCAGGTCTATCCTGTCATTATTTTTCTGTAGCTCCATCTCTTCTCTCTCAGCTAATCCAAACTATTGAAATGGTAAAGACATAACACTGCTGGCAACAATTATCCCTGCTTGTTTTTTGTTGTTCTTGTTTGTTTGTTGTTTTCTTTTTCCTCGGGATCATCAGTTTAACTTTATCGTTTTCTAATAAAATTGAGTTTTAAAGAAATTGCAGGACCCCTGCATTGCCAGATAATTGTATCTTCCTCAAATTAATAACCAGCTCCAGAGAGTACAATTAGGAATGAGAAGTGTGCAAAAAGAAATATGCCTGAGTGTGTAGTTTTTCATTAAATAACCGAGAAGAAATAGGCAACATAATTATTACAAAGCAGTCGTAGTCCTGGTTGGGTCTACTTTATTTTCTACTTTGCAGCCACCATCACCAGGAAGCATTGCCTGTGCTGTGGGACTCGGAGGTGTATGACACCATTCTCCTCGGTGAGCTGGTCTTTTCTATTCAAAACCGCTGTAGGGTTTCTTTTGAATTGGATAATTTATATACTGCATTACAAGATTGGCATTGGCCCAACTCAGCTGTCATTTTAGGGGTGTGATGGGTACAAGGAAGGAAAGTCTGCATAATCTGTAGTCTGTTACCTACTCATTGCACATGTAGACATGGGAGACTGACTAGAAAAAGGGAAATGATCTTTTAAATGTGTACATAGGTATATTGTATTTATTTTCAGGTGGATTTGTTTTGATCATACGTAGATCCTATTGCAGTCTGGTTTGTTTGGTTGGTTGATTTTGTGGTTTCTGTCTACAGCATCCCCAATAATTGAGACTTACTCATGCAAATTCACATCAGAAATATCTGTGAAGCTTACCTGCTCAGATGCAAGTGGAGAATGAAATTCACTCCTGGGGAGAAAGTTATGTTCAAGTTTTCTGCATCTCACTTCAGCTCTGCTTTTGACACCTACCTGACTACAGCACTCTCCCTCCCCACACAAAAAACCTCCAGGATACCAGCAGCAGGAGTTCCTACCACCCTTTTGATAGGAAGATCACAGGATGCCTGTTTCTAGACTGACTGCAGACACCTGCCTTGGGGCTCACAACTGGGATGGACACCCTCGCAGAATGACAGACCAGCTTTTGGGTCTTTCTACTTGCTGCTCAGAGGCTGGCTGTGGGAGGAGGATTAAATAGCAAAAAGATCTGGCTTCCTATCTGAGTTTTGCTGGCCATAGTAGTTACACCATAAAATATTTCAAGTTTCCCAGATTTAGACACAATTTCTCTGTTATTGCAATGGATGAAAAAGGAAACCCATTTACACTTGACTTATAGTTTAGCTTCTGCTTCTCATTTAAATAGCAATTACTATTATTTTCTCCTACCAAATGTGATTTTCTATGGGTGATGTTGACCCCAACACTTTAATGTATCTTTTTATGCTTTCGTTATATTTCTTTTTGGAATCTTAGCTAGAAGTCAATAAAATTGAAGGACATACTCCAATGGAGACAATTAGAATTCTCCCACATTAGCTTTATTGTCATAATTGTTATTGTTAATTATTTTAGTGCTATAGTCTCATTAATGTTATATTAATTTAAATTTTGCTATTATATTTTATGTCTTGAACATCAAATAAAGGGAACAAGTTATTAAAACAGAACACTCACATCTGTTATTTGAATTGTATGTAACCAAAACACTTTGTAACCAGGCTATCTGGACTTGGACAACTTTGATCTCTTTTGAAGTGTCCATTTCAGAACTTAATGCAAGGTGAACATATAATCTATTCAGTCAGGCTGAGTTATTTGTGCTTGTCTGCACCAGGGAGCAGATTTGGAATTGTCTTGTGCTTGCTTTGGGGATGACCTGGCATCACGATGTACTTAAACCACCTAGTGAAGACTGAAGAAATTGAGTGTATTAAACAGCTCTACTAGCTCTCATTTTCACTTCTGAGGTGATTGACAGGAGGAAGAAAGGCGAAGCAATCCCTGAAATTTAACAGGATTTCCCACTGGCTGGGAGATGTAAACCTGTTTTGTACCTGAAAACCTATTTTTTTGTTGCTGTGCTTATCTTTTCCCTGATATAGGTGAAAAATTAAATGAGGATGAATTGGTTTGGTATCAGTTTTAAATTCATAGGGTTCTCATCGCCGCATTTCTCACCAATTTCCACAGATGAAATCCGATCAGCCTATATGAAATTTAACATGGACAGATGCCAGATTCTGCACCTGGGATTGAGTAATGCCAGACACAAGTATAAACTGGGAGAGGAGTGGCTGGAGAGCAGCCCTGCAGAAAAGGATCTGGGCATGCTGATTGATGGTAAATTTAATATAAATTAGCAGCATGCCCTGGCAGCCAAGAAGGCAAACCACATCCTGGGATATCGGACTGCATCATGCCTGTCAGTGTTTAAGAGGCATTTGGACAATGCCCTTAATAACATGCCGTAACTTTTGGTCAGCCCTGAAGTAGTCAGGTAGTTGGACTGGATGATTGTTGTAGGTACCTTACAACTGAAATATTCTATCCTACCCTGTCCTGTCCTGTCCTGTCCTGTCCTACCCTACCCTACCCTACCCTACCCTACCCTACCTTATATCCTGTGAGGAATATAGTATTGATGGCCTACCTACCCCACAGACTGAATCAAAGCCTACTAGAGGCATTACGAGGCTCTGTGGTAATTTCCACTGGTTTTGGATTAGAATATGGATTACAAAACCAGCCTCTCGCATGGGTTTGATTTTTTTTATAGTTACTACTATAACTTGTTACTCAATTTAACCTGTCACGATGAAAGACCAACATACACTTCTGTCACAAAAATCTCTTCACCAAGTTTTTGTTCTGATTCAAAACCAGTACAAGACTGGATGCCACGTAAAGAAAAGTAATTTATCCTGCCATATAATTCTTATATTTTATTTCTACCAAGGGAAGATCAAGTTCAGTTTGTGTGAAAAAGAGATTATACAACAAGTACATGAAAGAAAAGTTTTCCTTCATGAATCTTAATATGACCAGAAGTTGATTCTGGACATCAGAAAATAAATAGACTTGCTTCAAGTTCCATATCAAGTTTTCTTTATTATTTTGTACTGCCTCATTCAAAATTTAATTCTTCCTAGGGGGAAAAAAGCTCAGGCTGTCTTATTTATAGCTCTGCCACACACGGATTAGTTTGGTAGTTTGATCTGGATTACTGTTTATGCATGTTACCAACTCTTCGCTAGAGATGTTTGTGTTTTCTCCGTCATTTAAGCATCTACCATACACAGCAGCACTAAGCAGCTTCTCCACAAAATTCTCTACTTGTGATAAATGAAAAGACAACTTTGCATGGGGCAAATGAGAGTCATATAGCAGTCTGACCATCTCTTATTATCACTCAGCTAGCTGGCTGGTAAGCAGTGTCTCCGAGAAAAGAAAGACTTTAGAAAAAAAAAATACAAGTGCAAGAAGATAAAAAGTTTATTCTTCCCAGCACCACAGGCACATTTGGCTAATATTACATGTTCTACATATACATGAAGAAATAATTAGCCCTTTAGTTCATGTATTAAAACTTACTTGTTTTTAAAGTCATAGTATTACTCAATAATACTGATATAATCTGTTTATAAACTAGAGATCTTTTGTTAAGAAATATGTACCAGAACTGAGGACCTCTGATGAGTTTCCAGCTCTGCAGGATACTAGCAATGTTGCTGTAATGGGATATTTTTAATCAGTCATGTTTTCCATGCTTTACATAATGATTCTGTCATGCACGCTTTATCAATTTTGAGCCTCAGGCCTGTGTTGATTGCAGAGTTGGAGTTCTGTATGGAATGCATTAAATAACCTTTGAGTAAGGAAGATAAAATATATTGGCTAGCTTACCAACATTGATACTGTGCACTGAATGAGAAAACATATGTATATCAAACTATGCATATGCATTGCATTATGTCATATGTGCTAAGGCACAAGGAGGCACTGCTCAGCCCTGCAAGCTCATTTGAGATCCCATAATTATGATATCTGCTTTGGACTTAATCATCTGTACTGCTGTTATTTCCAAGCTGCAGTCCAGTTTTTCAGGAATCATTACATCTTTCAAAACTGGTGTGTGACTAACACAGAGAAAGCAGTTTTCATTTAGAAATTAAATTCCATAAACATACAATTTTTGTTTGGAGTTTCCTTTCGGAAACTAGTAAAAAAAGCACATATTCCTCAAAGAAAACACAAAGCCTTCAGAAATTGCTGACATCTTTGGCAATAGGTCACATCTGTCACCAGCTGTAGCTAGCACAGAAATCATGTATTTAAGAGCCTGATGTGGGCTACAGAAAGACCCTTGCAATGTCTTGAAAATGTTATATATGACCACAGTATTGAGGGGGTGTCAGAAACATAGAACAGGAATTTATATTCATGACCATCCCCCCACCAAGATAAGGGATTGCTGTTACTCCTACACCATAAATTGGAGACTCTGTGTAAAAGACTGTTATGAAGAAAAAGGCAATGTGGGGTTTCAGGAGTAGAACTCCAATATGTTCACATGTTCTTGAAAGTATTTATGATGTTTAACGTTTTGAATTCAAGTACCTATTCCCCTGAGTAGTCTTTGAGAATCACAAATATTGCCCAAATTATCTTTTAAAGTCAGATATCAGTAAGTGGCAAGAGAGTGAAGTTTAGGTTTCAGATGTCATATAGTGGTAGCAAAACTCTTACACCATCCTTCAGCTTATCTTTTCTGGAATACAAAGGAAAAGGAAAAACAAAAAAAAACAACAACAACAAAAAAAACAGAAACAAGAAAAGAAACAGAAACAGGAAAAGAAACAGAAACAGGAAAAGAAACAGAAACGGAAACAGAAACGGAAACAGAAACAGAAACAGAAACAGAAACAGCAAAAGAAACAGAAACAGAAACAGAAACAGAAACAGAAACAGAAACAGAAACAGAAACAGAAACAGAAACAGAAACAGAAACAGAAACAGAAACAGAAACAGAAACAGAAACAGAAACAGAAACAGAAACAGAAACAGAAACAGAAACAGAAACAGAAACAGAAACAGAAACAGAAACAGAAACAGAAACAGAAACAGAAACAGAAACAGAAACAGAAAAAGAAAAAGAAAAAGAAAAAGAAAAAGAAAAAGAAAAAGAAAAAGAAAAAGAATTACTGAGGAACAGTTGTAGAGTCTTTGCCTTTTTTGAACTTCCTTGAAGTTTTCTGTGGAGAATATTTGACTTCAGTAACATTCAGAAGCTCTCAAGAGACAAAGAATTCAAGTGTTTTGATTCAGATTTTAAATGAAGCACGTCTATGTTTATCAGTACAAAGGCTAAGGAATCTGCTCCTAACAGCAGCACAGCACTTGATTAAAAAAGAACACAGAGTAATAGTCCAGAGTGAGATGCGCTGATGAATAATGAAAAAGCCAAAGAAATACAGACCCAAGAAAAAGAAAGACAGAGTTTTCACAATGGGTTGGCTACATGGGATGCCGATTACCCTCAGAAGCTATTTACATGTTTTACATACTCTAAGAAATGTTAAGGAAAATAATCATAAGTACCGAATGACACCAGGAATCCCCTTTCCTTTCGAAAAACTGTTTCATGGCTTCTGTTCTTCAGTCTTGTCAATTTGCAGTAAAACCACCAGTTATGGTGATTTATAACCCTATTAACCACACCAGAGGAACTGTGTGCTCCTTTATGTGGAGTAAGGTTTCTTTTAACGAGGTGTTTCCTTTTTCTGTCAATTAAACGTTTACAGCCTCTTGAAGATGTCAAGTCAGTAACAAAGGACATTAGTAGAGGATAAAGCCATTCTCTAGTTCAATGCCCTGCATGATCACAGCGGCATAAAACACTGAAACGTGGCTTTCAGAGGTTATAGGAGAAAACATGGCTCCATTTCTCCTGTACTGCTTTCTCCCAATGCTGTTCAGGGTTTGCTACAGCTAGTAGGGGCTGCACCCTGTTTCATGGCTCTCATCGGCATCGATAGTGGCATTGCCTGCACTAGGACTTGTTAAAGAGCAGGTAAAGCTGCAACAGTTCAGATAAATAGCAACACGGACTGCTCCTCCGGGGTCTACAAGAGCCAGACATTTGGCTCCATCTATTCATATTGCCCAGATTGTCCCACACTTTCATCTTCTTTTTGTCAAATGATTTACTCTCCTTAGAAAAAGTGTGGGTAGAGACAGGTCACTAGATTTTGCTGTGGTACAAGGTCTGCTGAGTAGGACAGATCCTCATCCGTTAGAGAATCACTACCTTTCTCTGTCTCAAAATGGTTGTACTCTGTCAAGATTCCTCCTTTGGATTGCTGCCACTTCTAAGAATTGTTTTTCTTTTAAATTTAACCACGGGTGCTAAAGCTGCATTTGGGTCCATGGAACAAGCCTGCAAACTCTCATGTGCTTGATTCCTAGGCAGCTATCAACAGTGGAGAAGTCTTGGTAGAGATGTCAGAGGTATCAGGAAGATGTTTCAGCTGTTAAGGTCTGATTCATGCCACTGACTGAGTGAGAAGGAGATCCTGAAACCTATATTTGTAAAACCAAATAAATAAAATAATACAACTAAAGAAAATTAGAGGAGTTCTATAGCAAATGCAGTAAAACCATAACGTACTTTGAAAGTAAACAAAACAACATGTATGACAGACATGAATCACTAAGTTGAACACATGTTATTTTTTTGTTTTGCTTTATTGCTTGTGAGCAAGAAATCCCACTGGAGTATTGAGTCAACCAGCCCCACACATCAAGATGTCCTGTGTTAAGAAAAAAAGGACAGTAATTGTCGCAGGCGACTCCCTTCTGAGAGGTACACAGGGCCCAATATGCCGACCAGACCCAGCTCACAGGGAAGTCTGCTCCCTCCCCGGGGCCTGGGTGAGAGACGTCACCAGGAAACTCCCTGGTCTGGTTCGGTCCACTGTCCACTGATTACTACCCACTGTTGGTCATGCAGGTTGGCAACGATGAGGTTGCACTAAGAAGCCCAAAGGCAGTCAAAAAGGACTTGAGAGCATTGGGGCAACTGGTCGATGGAGCGGGAGCACAGGTGGTGTTTTCATCAATCCCTTCAGTGACAGGGAAGAACGCTGAAAGGAACAGGAAAGCACACCTGATCAACACGTGGCTCAGGGGCTGGTGCCGTCGTCAGAATTTTGGGTTTTTTGACCATGGGGCGGTTTACACGGCACCGGGCCTCCTCGCAGCAGCTGGAGTGCAACTGACTCCAAGGGGCAAAAGGATTCTTGCTCATGAGCTGGCAGGCCTCATCGAGAGGGCTTTAAACTAGATTTGGAAGGGGGGAGGGGATAAAACCAGGCTCACTAGAGTTGAGCCTAGGGGTGGTGTGCCAGAGTTGAAATCGACAGCCCAGCTCAGGTGCATCTACACCAATGTTTGCAGCATGGGCACCAAACAGGAGGAGCTGG
>NW_010523927.1:0-12906 GCF_000687285.1 Phaethon lepturus
GTGTTTCTGTGATTTTGTGATTCTGTGAAATTGCAGACATTATATCACAATAATTGAAAAACAGCTCCATTGCCTTCATTTTCCCACTTCTGTTTGGTTGTCTCCAAATGTTTCACCATTGGCCACATTTTTTTTCTGTTTCTATTTACCTTGGATATTGAAAAGATTTAATAATGTATCATTGTGTTAGAGGATCTATGAGAGAGGTGTTTGGCTTTTATTTGGCAAGAATTGCACATATGCAAAGTTTTCTAACAAGCAGAAACAGTAGAAAAAAATGAAAGATGAAAAGAGAACTGAGGAAAAAAAAGAAAACCCTAAAAACAATGGCTCCGGTTGTAGCATACAAGAGGAGAAATTAACTACTTCCAGTTACAATGGACAAAACGAGGCTGGCCACTTCAGTACCTTTGAAAGTAGGATACAAGTTATTTGGATCCCGAACAGCCTTAACTTTGCAGTTGACACTAGTGACCAAAGGGTTCAAGAACACACGGGAAAGAACAGGGGGATTTAAAGATATCAGACAAATCTTCCACATCTAATACACATGAAATAAAAAGCAAAATAGACATTTTCTTATATTCTTAAGGGTATTTTAAAATAAGGTCTTTTTAGTCTTTCTGCACATGCTCTGAAAATCAGGAGAGTCAAATTAATCCTGCCAGTGCTAAGGTATGTTTACTTCATTTTGGTGCTCTAGCAGCCATCTCCTTGCCTCCCTTAGGGCAACTAGTGGGTACAGAGGCAGAGTGCAGAGAAAGATGAAGGTTTCAGAGGTTTGACAGTTGGTCTGCAGTGCAGCAGATGCCGCAAAACAGATTTAAGATATTGCAGTAGGAAAGCATCTTGATGGGAAAAAGCAGCGAGGGCATGTTTACATGGATGTGAGAGAAGGTCTACAGGAGGCGAGGCTGCAACAGACCTCCCGCTGCTTGTGCCGTAGCTACAATAATAAAAATATTAGACCAGCTGTACCACAAACTAAGGAAGACAAATTCCCACAAATCTCATATCCTGCATTCACTATTTCCATTTTTCCCTGTATACCTCCTCCTATTACACCCCTCCCAGTTCCTCAGTGATATCCAAACCAAAATAATGAAGTTCTTCCCTTCTCCTGTCCTCCTTAAGGCCCTTTCAGTATCTCCAGCCCCTTCTGTAAACACCATTAGCTTTTTTGTGTCCCCTGCAGTGTTGCACTGCAATGTCCTATCTCCACTACCATGTCTCCTAGCTACCTATTTTGACCTTGCACCGGGGGACATCATCTGCTGTGGCTTGTCCAGCCATGTCCATGGCTGCCTGGCTGCCTACATTTCCCTATTCTGATGCATGAATAAGTTTTCTCTGCTTCACTTGGGCATCCATGTGCTATATTTGGACATCTAGCAAAAAGAAAGTAGAACTCGACTTCAATTTAGTAAAAACATTGATATATTGTATCAGTTAATAATAGAAGTGGACTGGCTTTGATGTCTTTTGAAATGTCTCCCCATCTTGAGTTTCTGTATTCCTGATATTTCTAACAATAGTACAGTCTCATGACTCTCCCCTGGCAGTCCCTTCAGGCAAATAACATGCAACTATCAGTAATTTAATGTGTCTAAAATTTAGACCTATGTAGGCCTTCTGTAGCTACAGCTACCAGTGTCAGTCCCACATGAACTTCAGCTTACATTTGCCTTTAATGCTACCTGTCAGTTTGGTAGAGCACCTATTGCAATGAGAGCCCTCAGAAGGGTTGTTGGTGCCTCTTTCAGCACAGGATGGTTGCCCCTTCTTGATACCTACCTATTTCACTCTGGGGGAGCCGAGGCGCCTCAATCTCAGCACGACACATACTCTCCTGCTGCAAGAATAACAAGGGGCAGTTTTTGCGACAAGCTGTGGCAGCCCCATGTGGTCAGACCCACTCAGCTCATTGGGGACATACTCCTGGATGTGACTCTTAGGTGGGATGAATCCTCCCTTTGAAATGCTGGGACTATTCACAGTCACAACAGGTGAAATGAAATGTGTTTACAAACCTTTTCACAATCATTCACTGTGCTGATGAATCCAATTTTGCCTCACTTGCAAAAATATGATGACTAAATTACATGAGAAAAAATTATGCAAACCAGATGTCAACTCCCCAGATCCTTTCTACTAGTTTTAGAGCAAGGTTTGCCTAACTCGGGATTTAAGAGACTCGGATAAGCCTCTTATTCTCTTCTCCCTAAAACAAATAACATCCGCACAAACTTTTCTGTGTGGTCTCAAAAGAGTTTAGGAAACAAACTTTCCTTCTAATGCCCCCCCAATTATTTTTAGGGCTCAGATGAAATGTAAAGGGAAAACGTCCTGACGGCGTTAGAAGGCATAAGGGTGTGAGGTACCAGTAGGTGGTGCTGATACAACGGTGAGCGGGATCTGCAGGCTCCAAAGCCAACGCTTCAAAACTTTCTCTCCTAGCTGGTACCATTACTACATCACTTTCTAATTTTAGATATTATCATCTCATTGCTGTGCGGGCTAAGAGCTGTAGCTATGTAGCAAGGCGACACAGTACTATATTCTATATACATAAAGAACAGAAAGACAATATATAGCATTTTGTTCCTCCAGTGGTTCATGCAAACACATTAACAATGTGCTACATAGCAGTCTCAGAAGTTTTGACAAAATGCTACCAATGAACTACAGGTCAAGTTGAGGTGGTTTCTTTACGTTCAATATAGTTCACACCCACAGGGATACTTCTAAATTACTGAAACCACAAAGAGACATGCTTGAAACTTACAGTTTCATTGTATGGCAGGCACTTGAAAAAGAATTTGTGGAGAAATAGTCTCTGCATCCCTACCACTTTGAATTGTTATCTGAATCTGAAATTGAATCCTTTACCCTGTAAGTTATTCAAAGAAAAACATATTTCCCATAAAGTGCTCTTAATATAAGTGTCTTATGGTTACCTGGTTGTGGAAAGCATCAGTTGTCCTTGAGTCTTTTTTTCCTCCTGTCTGTCAGCACACAGCTCTACCATAGGTTAAGGTGAGATGTTTGTTAGGGAACATCAGTTGGAAGTACAGGCAAGACATCATAAGGACTTTAACCCAGGCAATACTAATTTGTTCTTTAATTTGCTAGTGGTAATTGCAATGAAAGAATTTGTTAAATATCTATTGCTTATAAGTAGAATTCTCCTACTTACTTTCACATTATTTGCACTAAGTGTTAGAAAATTTTATTAAGTCCCCAGTTCTTTTGGAAACAACTAAAATTTTGCCCTTTTTTTAAAAAAAATAAATTCTAGTTGTAAAGTAATGCTCAGAAAGACACACCTGGAAATAAATAATACATTTCAGCTGTGTTCCAGACCCTGAGGGATGCTTATTCCTTTTGGTCTTTGTTTCTTTTATCATTTTATTGCTTCTTCCTTCTTGGAACACAGTTTGACTTTTTTTTTTTTTTTTTTTTTTTTGAGAATGAAATTAGAGTGTACCAGGGAACATGGGCAATACTTCATCCCCATTCACTTAAGTTTCTGACCTTCACCTCAGCACAAGCTCTAGAAAGTAATCTATGGGCATCCTGTCCATGCAACCTTTCCTTTCATTTCTGCATTTTGCATTTCTCATCTTTGGCAGTTCTTTAATCTTCCCTCATTACTGAAACAGTAAATGGAAGCAATGAGGAGGGAAAGAATAATTAAAGGAGGTGAATAACAAGAGGCAGCTGTTGGCTGCTATGCAACAGCCACAACAGTATCTTCTAGGCACTTGCAGACAAATGATAGAAATCTCGATCTACAAGGCTCTGTCCCATTAATCTGCATTTGCAGGGACAGCCCATGGTGGAGTCCTAGAACTTGCCACACCTTGCAAGCTGAGAGATGATGAACACCACCTGTGCTATTTCAGTATATGTGAACTTTGGAAAAAGACATAATCTGAAAAATGTCTATAAAGAAAGAATCCTGGGGAAAGAGACATCTCCAGTGAGTCTTTGAAGTGTTCTGTACAAAGCAAAAGCACGGGAATGCCAAGAAAGGTCACTTGCTATAGCATGAGTTGCTAGATTGATGCTTGCAGGTTTCTGCAAACTAGAGCAGCTGGGAGTCAACTGCAACTTGTTTTTGGAAGTAACATGTTTTTCTTCCACTCATTTCCTTTTTCAATAGAAGTTTTGACCCTTGTTCAAATCAGGATGAAAAATTAAAATCTTGAAAAGTATTCATGAACAAAATTAAATAGGTAATTTATTTTTGATGATTTCTTGGTTGTTTTGTTTAAATAGCTTGAAGTAGCTTGAATTTTTAAATAAGTAACTTAGAAGAGCAGAGCTGGAATCTCCCAATTAATAGTGGTGCCAACAGATATTTTGACAGGTTCAAAATGTGTTGTTTTTTCCCCAAAATATTTTCAGGAACTAATATTTGTTGAAACTGAAGCCCTTTCCTCACTAGCATGTCAGTTCTGACAATCTGGCATTTTGCAGTCAAAAAATCACTTGAGTGAGAAATTTCTGCCCAACTGTATTTATAACAGGGGAGCATTAGGCAGTTCTGCAGTCCTGCCTCATTGTTCTTCCAAGCAGATGACTCTGAAAATACTCTTGAGGTTCTCCAAATTCACCTAGTAACGTAGTAACTCACCTCTGAGTGAAGGCACTATCTTGTTACCTGCCTTGCTGTGGCACTACTTTTCAGATTGTCCAATGTGAAATCATATTCTTGTCAAATATGGCTGTTAACAAATTGTAGTCTAACTAGTGAAAGAGTATGGTAAAAACAGTCCCAGGATGGACAGTGAAGGACGTTTGTATGTACCCTGGTGATGTGTGAAGCTGGATGTCCTCTCATTCACTGCTAATCAGTGAAAAGCTGCTGGCTGCTACAGCACTGACAAGCAGCATTAGCAGGACTTACATTATTAAAAGAATTGCTGAACAGTCAACTCATGCTTTTGTACTGATTTGCCATTTAGGAGCTACAAGCTGTTCATGGGTCAGCCTGCCTTCAAAAAACAGGTTGTTGGGAGTTTCCTCCAGTGTGTTTATGCAAACATCGATTCCTCTCTCTGACTTGTTTTGCATTTCAATAAAATGCACATTAAAAAAGGGGACTTGAACACCCATCATTGCTAGCTTCACCAAGTAGCTGACATTAGCCCAGGAATGAAAGCTATTAGCAGGCCATAGCACCTTCAGATACATTGACATTGGTCTAGCAGAGCCAGAGCAAATGCTGTGGGTGAGCTCTATCAGCACACTCCTAGGAGACAAACAATAACCCGATAGAGATCTTTGATCAACAGAGATATTTCTTTTGTAGTGACACTATTGGCACAGAATGTCTATGCAGCAAGTAGATGCTACATTAGTATTAGGAAACAAATAAACCAATTTTTATTGTGAAAGAAAAGGGAAAAGCATGCTGAATTACCCAACAGAACATCGCTGCATTAAGTAATTCAAGATGAGCACATTTTTGGCCATTGAGGGACCTTGCTACATTTCTTTTATCAGTAATGACATTAAGCTCAATTTGCTTGTTTAAATATCCCCTGGATTTTCAAAACTCTTCCACTTCTGTCCAAATATGAGTGGAATATTGGATTGCACAGTTGAACTTCTGGATCATTTCACTCATCAGACGCTGCTTTTGATGCTAAGCAAGGAGGTCACTATGTTAAATCTGTATTGGAGTGTAGAGGCTTAATTGTGTGAAAAGTGTATGCTGGTTGAAGGTGAAGTATGGATTACAGGATTCAAGATTGTGATCTGTGACTTGATGAGTTACACTGTTCATGTCTGTTCTTAGTGTGTGACAAAAATAAAGTATCATGACTTAGATTACCAATCTTTAAATGAATATTGTAACCTTACAACAAGTTCAAGTAAGAAAACTGGGGATTTTGATTTAGGTTACTATATCTTAGAAGGGGTTAAAAATAAGGGTGTTGAAAGAGGCATAATGTAACAGGAGTGGTTCAGTCATCAGAATAATTATGCTGGTAGCACAGTCCAAAACTTTTTCACATGTAGACGAACTTTGAGAGCATTCAGGCTGTAATGTGATCTTTATAGGTTAACTATTCCGACATAGTTAATTATTGTACCTTTTGTTATGACTGAAGGGGATGTTTGCTAGAAATCAATAGTCAGAGACTGTACAAAGCCAAATTTAAAATCTGAGCTTTGTGGATGTTGGAAAGTTGAGATTTACAAGCAAACTTTCTTTGTTTGTATTTTAATTTACCTAAGTTATCAGTTACTCCAGTACTTAATGTACTTACCACTGCATCTCTGAGCACAGTCAACATGTCTACCCTCCCTATAATACAAATAAACTTTATGACAGAGAAGCTGATTTTTTTTCAAAGGTATTTAAGTGGCTACAGACACATAAAAATGTATGACGGGATTTAGTGTCTAAATAGTTTGAAAAATCTGGTCATAACTAAGTGATTTGCTTAGGATTACAGTGCAAACCTGTGACGGAGACTTGAACTAAGGTTTTAGTTAGATCTCTCTGAAAAAGTTCAGTTCCAGAAGCATACGCTAATATTTCCCAATTTCTTTCAATGAATTTATTTCCATCAACTTCTGACATAATATAGATTCTCTATTGTTTTGCTTTTAGCTTTGCTAAAATTGAAGATGAAACAGCTACCTTCCTGTTATAACAAACTACCCCCTTGCATCCTGGAAACTTACTTCTAATATAGCATTTCTAACTATCTGAAGATACACTTAACTGATTTGTTCTTTGATGGTTGGACTTGATAATCTTAAAGGTCTTTTCCAACCTTAATGATTCTGTGATTCTGTGACTTTGAGAGACCATGGCATGAGGTCAATACTGAGAAGTGGTCAGAATTTTAAATACTGACTAGAGACTGGGTCCCTGTTGACATTTGAAAAATCTGAGCATTTCCATTAACTGTATGCAGTACAGGTCACTTAAAAATTAAGGCAGGATGGAAGTAAATTACTTCCTTCTTCATGGTTTCAAAAAAGGAAAACGAATCTGAAATTGAAGGGCTTTTTAACAAACCAGTCTAATAGGGCTGAATAAATTAAACTGTCAGACTTTAGTCATTACACATCTTCCTGTGTGAAGCATGGAAATTGGAAGCACAGACTGTGCATATTATGTTAATACTATTTACCCTACTTGGTATCCATGACGTATCCTGGTGAGTCTAAGCTACAACAGAATTATGCCTTACAGAAAAGAAAGAGAAATAAGGTTAATGAAACGGCATCTTGGCACTATAGCTAAGTAAAACATATCTCTGACTAGAGTGCTGAACAGTATTTGGGGTATTCATGAGCTATTCTGCAGATGCTATGGCTCACATTAGCATGTATAACACTGAATCATCCTGTCAATGAACCCTTTTTCCGTTCAGCAGCGTAACAAGGCATTGATTGTGATTGTTGGGTTATAGACTCTGTCTACTGAGATTCATGCAAGGTGTTAAAATGACACAAAGGGACATATTCTTCACTAGAATCTAGAAGTGCAACTTTCATAAAATATGTTGTCCCCAAAATATAAGGAAAGACTGTACATTTAGAACTGGCTTTCTGTTTCATTATGCTTTAGTATTCTGGGAGGTCTTACATGGTGTTTTGATTTCACAGTATGCAAACTTTTCAATTCCACCAAACAGATATTTATCTTAAAATAATTTACAGAAAATCTATTGATTTTACCCAACATAGAGTCTAGTTTTGTCACTGAATGACATCTTGAATCCTATGTGATTATTTGAGAGTAAGCAACTTCTTTTCAGGTAAAGATGAGACAAAGTTAATGAGTATTTTTGTCTGTTGTACGTTGCATTGACTTCAACAAAATATTGAATGGATATTGAATGGATATTGAATTATTCTTTTATGCTCTGTAATATAGATCTGATATTATACAGAGCTAGTACTGCAGGAGTTAATGACTCTGGGGCTATGGCTAGCCTCCCATCCCCCATTATGCTGTTATGAACTAGTTTTACTTTAGAAAAGGTTAACATTTATTATAGTCACTAGAAGACTGATTTAGCATTAGGTCACTAATACAACACATAGATAAGCTGTGGTATGGATATACAGGTGGTGTTCATGCTCAGGTCTTAAGCTTTATAGTGCCATGTGCAGTTATGTGGCGATTCTGTGGCTGAAACAAGAATGGCCATATTACATTTGCCTCAGGGTCAACTCCAAGGGTCACAACATTGCAAAGAGAGGTGAGGCCACAGCACTGGAACCACCAATTCTGCAATGTGGTTGTCAGGTCCAGTTGTAGCCTTATGGGAGTATGTCACGCTGAAAGGGCTTTTATGCCTATTGGCACTACCTGATATGCCATGCATGCACCTTGCTGTGTAGTGAGTGAGTAGATCATCATTGCTTAGTCCTGTCACCAGAATAGGGCATAAATCTAAACGGATGAGAAAGATTGCACCTTCCAGCCAGCCACTAGCACTTGCTCCTGTCTTCCCAGACCAGTACCCAGGGCTTCCAGACCAAGGCCGTTGCAGAGATGCTCTGCAGCACAACTGGAAAGGGGCAGCCATGCCTTTTCTTGGCCATAGGAAGAAGTGTTTGACTCTGGAAATATCAACACTTATAAAGAAAGTTTGTTTTCTGACTCTGAACAAAGTATAGGTATGTTCTAGCAAGAGTGAAATGGTGAAAAAATGTAATTTCAGAAACATTGAACTGTTTTCATTGTGGGTTTTTTTCCCCCAAAATAAAGCACGACCATTTTCCCAGACTTGTGTCCCCAGATACACAGGCAGACAAGGCTGTTGCCTGTTAAATAGGAGAGTCCTTAGCTGGTGTGGCAGACTCTGAGAGTTTCAGATAGGTCAATGGGCTGGCCTAGAGATGTGCAAAAATACAGAGAATGGTAAAAAAATATATCTAGTAACAGTAAGTGTGGAGAACAGGAGATGGGGAGAGGTGGGAGGATATTCTTGTGACTTTAAACAGGCCAGTATGTCCCTAAGAGAGGCTCAAAACTCAGGAATTTGATCTCAGAACAACCAAAGTCCTGTTTGTTTCTGCAAATAGCGTACTTCATGCCAAAGAAATTTCTGAAAAAAGTTATGAAGCTGAGTTCATTAACAATTTTCTTGCCCTTGGTGTACATCTTCAAGGTTGTATTATGATACAATTTAAAGGCAGATATTTCTGCTGAAAGAACGTAGAATTTTCTAAACCATTGGTCACAGACACAAAATGGCCTAAAATGAAAGTGGAATGATAGCTCTGTTGTAATGTAATATAGAAGAAATTTAAAACGGATATAGAACACTATTTTGAGAAAATTCTTAAATATGTTTAAATTAGACAAAAACTGTGTAAGGAAATTATTTGTACTTAGCACTGTGCAATACAGTGAAGTAATTTATACATGACGTTAATATTTCTGTTCAAACCAAGATAGACTATTCTTAATTTGCTTTACTGATCAAAATATACAGCTGTAATAAATTTGGGGATAGGAGGATATTACCAAGTTCCAGAAGGCTGTTTCACAACATGTTTTATCAACTGAAAATTTGTGCAGAGCATCTATAGAATCTAAAATACAAATTCTCTTTATTAACAATAAAGCTAAGTGTGTTACTTCATTAACTTCAGATTCAGCAACAAGTAAGACAAAGTTATGGCTGGATAAATGCAACATATGGAAAGAAGGAAAAAACCCAACTCTAATTAAAAAGAATATAGACCCCATGATACTACATTTGTTAAAAGACATGGAACAATAAAGGAATCTAGGTGACTACCTCATGGGAAACCAGGGATAAAGAGAGATCTTTAGGGACACCTCAGATAATTTTGCAGCTCTATAACTTAGTGATGAATATGTTTAATATACAGTTTGTTGATTTTGCCATTTAATTTTACAATTTCATTTGAATGGGTAGCAGGGAGTCCCAAAATTTACTTGATAAGAAACATATTACTGCAGAAGAGGAATATTTGAGAAAGAAATAAGATTATGCAATATATGTGTCACTTAGGAGGTTATACTCTAATTAAAAGAATTAATCCTAAGCAAGTTTACATAAGAAAGGAAGAAATTGTGGAAGTTCAGTGTGGTTTTGTGCAATGCTGATTTTACTGGAATTTATGCTTTTGTCCAGACAATATACATGGGCTGTAGAATACAAAACAAGGCTGGAAAAGTGCTGTGCATCTGACTCGCTTTGTTCCAAGGAAGTGATAAATACGGTTCCCACCAGACTTCAAAAGACCAATCTAAGTGGTTTAAAGATATGAAACCCTGGAACTCTGTAAATATGCATGAAGTGTTAAAATAAAATGTTTAAACCCAAATAACAGGACCTTTCTATAATCTACAAGTATTCCACTACATAAACAGACCCCCTCAGAGAGGCAGAGAATATAAAGGGAACAAGTCTCCCTTAAAGGAAGGATTTTGCAGAAAGCTGGCATTTGAGTTAAAATTGCTTTTTAATTCAGACTGCACCAGTCTGACAAGCTTCACACCACTGTATAAGACACAGCAACTGCTTATCAAGCAGGGAAAATGTCAAAAAGCAACATGATTTATTTGCCAGGAATACAAGAAAGGCACTCAACAATATGATGGACTTGACCTAAGGCCCTTTAAATTTAACGAGAGAATTTTAGAAGTCGTGAACAGCTACACCTTCAGGAAAGCATGGGGAAGAACAAGCCACTTCATCAACCTCTCCTGACAACGCTCATGCGTTGATCTTGTTTTGCTTATTGTTTTCTCTCTAACCTCCATCTGCTGCTGGTAGTAGAAAACACTGATGTTCTCATTTGCTTTTCCAGTTGAACAAAATGAGCAGTTTTACAGCCCCATATCCTCCTCTTACCACACTACCTGCAACAGCATTAAGGATTTTTTATGTGCTAGGCAAATTATAGCCAGTCTATTAATACATGGCTCCGTAGCTGGTGTCACTGTCACAGTTTTAGGTTTTATGATACTGGGATAGCCTACACAGCACCAGGCTTGCTGGTGTGAGATGGGATTCACCTTTCTCAAAGAGGGAAGAGGATCTTTGCTCACAAGCTAATGGGGCTCATTGTCAAGGCTTTACAATAGACTTGAAGGGGCAGGGGAATAATGTCAGGCTTGCCCGTGACAAACTGTGGGATGAGATGCAAAGGTTAGAGGGATGGGGTGCTAGCAAAGGCCCTCAGCCTGTTGCTCTGAGACATGCTGGCTACACTGCAGCACACCTGAAGTCTTAGGGAGATGACCCAGGGGCTCCTGAGGTCATAGGAGCCAATAGGGAAACACCAGCAAAAGACCTCAAAGGAACTAAGGGGTGTTCCTCTAAGAAGGTGACATGGCCGACAGCCCAGCTGAAGTGCCTCTACACAAATGCTTGCAGCATGGGCAACAAACAGGAGGAGCTGGAAGCTGCCATGCTGCTAGAAAACTATGACCTAGTTGCCACTACTGAAACTTGGTGGGATGAATCCCGTGACTGGAATGCAGCTATTGATGGCTACAGGCTGTACAGAAGAGACAGGCAAGGAAGGAGGGGTGCAGGCATTGTCCCCTACATCAAGAAAAGGATAGAGTGTGAAGAGCTGTCTCTGAGGAATATCCACAAGCAGGTTGAAAGTTTATGGGTAAGAATCAAAGAATGAGGGAACAAAGGGAACCTTGTGGTTGGTGTCTATAACAAGCCACCTGATCAAGGGGAGCCTATAGACAAAGCCTTCTTCCTCCAGGTACAGGAAGGCATCATGCCCGCAGGCTCTTGTCCTGCTGGGGGATTCAACCACCCAAACATCTGCTGGAAAAGTAGCACAGTGAGCTGTAGGTAATCCAGGAGACCCCTGGAATGCATGGAGGATAACTTCTTAAACCAGTTAATGGACAGCCCTACCAGAGGGGATGCCATACTGGACCTGTTGGTCACCAATGCAAGTGGGCTAGTCAGTGACATCAAGATTGGAGGCAGCCTGTGCTGCATTGATCATGCTCCAGTGGAGTTTGCAGTCCTGAGGGATATGGGGCAGGCAAAGAGTAAAGTCAGGACACTGAATTTCAGGGAAGCAAACATCCAACTCTTCAGGGAGTTAGTCAATAGGACCCCCTGGGAAACTGCCCTCAGGGACAAGGGAGCAGAACAGAGCTGGCAGATCTTTAAGGATGCTTTCCATAGAACGCAAGAGCTCTCAATCCCCAAGTGGAAGAGATCAGGAAAGGAAGGCAAGAGACCAGCATGGCTGAGTCAAGACCTGCTGGTCAAACTAAAGGGCAAGAAGGAAATGCACAGGCAGGGGAAGCAGGGACAGGTATCCTGGGGTGAGTACAGAGACACTGCCTGGTTGTGTAGGGATGGGGATAGGGAGGCCAAGGTGTGGCTGGAGCTGAACTTCACGAGGGGTACAAAGAATAAGAAGGACTTCTACAGGTATGTTAGCCAGAAAAGGAAGGGCAAAGAAAGTGTAGCCCCCTTGATGAGCAAGACTGGCAAACTGGTAACAACAGATGAGGAGAAGGCTGAGGTACTCAATGATTTCTTTGCCTCAGTCTTCACTGGCAATGTCTCTACCCACAACTCTCAAATGAATGGACCACAAGACAGGGACTGGAGGAGCAAAGTCCCTCCCACTGTCAGAGAAGATCATGTTCAAGACCGCCTGAGGAACCTGAACATACACATCAGTCTATGGGACCTGATGAGATACATCCCAAAGTCCCAAGGGAATTGGCTGATGTAGTTGCCAAGACACTCTCCATGATATTTGAAAAGTCCTGGCAGTCAGGCGAAGTCCCTGATGACTGAGGAAAGGGAAACACTGCACACATTTTTTAAAAGGGTAGAAGGTGGACCCGAGGAACTACCAACCCATCAGATTCACCTCTGTGCCTGGGAAGATCATGGAACA
>NW_010523927.1:13090-24669 GCF_000687285.1 Phaethon lepturus
TCTGGACTTCTGTAAGGCCTTTGACACGGTCCCCTACAACATCCTTCTCTCTAAATTGGAGAGGTATGGATTTGATGGGTGGACTGTTGGGTGGATGAGGAACTGGGTTGGATGGTCACATCCAGAGGGTAGTGGTCAATGGCTTAACATCCAGATGGGGATCGGTGATGAGCGGTATCCCCCAAGGGGTTCTTACTGGGACAACTACTCTTTAACAGCTTCATTAATGACATAGTGGAATCGGGTGCACCCTCAGCAAGTTTGCAGACGACACCAAGCTGAGTGGCGCAGTTGATGTGCCTGAGGGATGGGATGCCATCCAGAGGGACCTGGACAAGCTCAAGGAATGGGCCCATGTGAACCTCATGAGTTTCAACAAGGCCAAGTGCAGGGTCCTGCACCTGGGTCAGGGCAACCCTCGGTATCAGTACAGGCTGGGGGATGAAGGGATTGAGAGCAGCCCTGCCAAAAAGGACTTGGTGGATGAAAAGCTGGACATGATCCAGCAATGTACGCTTGCAGCCCAGAAGGCCAACCATATCCTGGGCTGCATCAAAAGCAGCGTGGCCAGCAGGTCGAGGGAGGTGATTCTGCCCCTCTACTCTGCTCTGCTGAGACCCCACCTGGAGTCCTGCGTCCAGCTCTGGAGCCCTCAGCACAGGAAAGACATGGACCTGTTGGAGAGGGTCCAAAGGAGGTCCACAAAAATGATGAGAGGGATCATGGAACACCTCTCCTATGAGGACAGGCTGAGAGAGTTGGGGTTGTTCATCCTGGAGAAGAGAAGGCTCTGGGGAGACCTTATAGCAGCCTTCCAAGTCCTTAAAGGTGCCTTCTAAGAAAGATAGGGACAGACATCTTAGCAGGGCCTGTAATGGTAGAACAAGGGGTAATAGTTTTGAACTAAAATAAGGCAGATTTAGACTAGATGTAAGGAAGAAATTTTTGACAATGAAGGTGGTGAAACACTGGAACAAGTTGCCTGGAGAGGTGGTAGATGCCCCATCCCTGCAAACATTCGAGGTCAAGTTGGATGGGGCTTTGAGCAACGTGATGGAGTTGAAGATGTCCCTGCTCACTGCAGGGGGATTGGACTAGATGACCTTTAAAGATCCCTTCCAACCCAAACTATTCTATGATTCTGTGATTCTATTAAAACCCTGCAGCAACATACCAGTGCATTGAAGTGGGCCATCTGAAGCCATTGCGCCTGGCTGTGCTCCAGAGATGAAACTTTGGGAAAAGGGCCCTGGGAAGAGAAAGAATTGTGGGTTTACCTTTGCATGGGGGATTGTTTTTACAAATGGAAGTACTCAGGACATTGCTTAGGGATGTGGGGTCATCTTTTGAGAAGGTACCCATGCACTGAAATGGAACACAGGAGCATTTTTTTTCTCCTAACATAAATAGCAGGTGCTGCACTGCATCCCTGAGGCAGTGGGAGCTAGTGGAGCTGAAGCAAATAGGCAGGTGGCAGAGGGAAAATCCAAAGAAATGCCAAATCTGGGGGTCTGGCCATATTGTTGTCTGGGCTACATTTGAGAAAAAGATACATCTGGATGAGCTAAGCATCAAGGGGTTTTGGATCTAATACCTTGCAAAACCTCAGCAGCAGGCCTGATTCCCCTATCTCCCCTTGAAAATCCCAGCCGTTGGGCATATATGTTATTTTTGGAGAAGGATGGATATAAATATTATAGCTTTGAAAATAATACAATGAAAGCTTTGGGGTGGTCCAGCTTTGTCAGCTATAACGGCTGGATTGAGGTGGGGGGCCCACAGTTTGAGTCCCTCCTGCAATGTTTTGTGTTGATCTAACAGTAAGTGTTGGGCCGTGCAAAATGCATATGGAGAAGAAATGCCTGCAGTCTCATTTTTCCCTAGGTACATACAATGAGTAAATATCTCAGCTCCAAGTGCTTCATCTAGCAGTCTTCCTGGATTTCTTTTGTGAAATGTGGTAGGCCAGAGGGATTTGTCCCATGAAGCACCGAATGAACCTGCTGCTGTATGTTTCAGATATGTATTACCTGGATTTATTTTTTAAGTATTATGATTATTTGTTCCATGAGCCAAATTTATCTTGTGTTATGTCTGAGGCTAGAGTCAAGATAGGACTGAACCTTGACAGTTTAGTAATATTTTATTTTATAAACTCAAGGCTCAGTTTTGTGATTTTTATTACATTAAAAAACACAATTAAGAGAATGGATAGCTTTTTTTGCCTCTTCTTCCCATGAATACTTATACTTGGATTCACCAAAGGCAGCAAAGCCTTAATAGCCCATACCACAGCCTATTCTACTCTGTTCCAAGAATATGTCATGTGGGTACATACTGAACATACTGGCTGTGAGCAAACTTATCTGAGGTGACTGGAGAAAGTGTTATCATTAGCTCTGTAGGCAAACAACATTAGGAGACAGAAAACACTTGTGGAAGCCAGTGTGATTAAATCACTACTTGCTAGTCATGATCACGTTGCATGTCATGTCCAAAAATATCAGTGCAGTTATTGAAGGTAGGACTAACAAAAAGTGCAAGTGCCACACCTTTGAGGGGGGAGGAATTATCAGACTTATCTCTTCCTTTTTTTACCAGGCTATGAAGCAAAATATTTTGATTAAAGGAAATGATATCATGAGACTTTTCCAACCAACATTCAATGTACAGAATAGAAAGTTCAGCAGTAGAAATTAATGAAGACGTGAAGTAAATGTTGTTAGGAAGTCTAGCTTTTCCAAAACATTCCTCATGATTTCCGTACTAAATAACAGATAGAAGACAATCTTCTTTCTCTGGAAAATTACGGTACTTTAACAACAATCCCTGTGGGCTACAAGGTACCAGGCAGTGACTTGTAATGTGTCACCTTAGGTCCAGATTCAGTCTCACTGTGCAGCCGGCTCTGCCACACAACACATCTGAGATGCTTCTGGCCACCAGCTGGTAAAACCCACGTAACACTGGGAAGCAGTGCCTGCACTGACTCATGCAGGCACTTGGGCTCCCACGACTCTGAGTATCTATGCTAGAATTTCCATTTTGTGATGTAGATATACTATGAGTTCTATGTAAACTGATATATTAAAGAAGCCAAGTGGCACTGACTTGCTTGTATCCACAGTGCTTAGTATTTGGCTTCTCTAGAGCAGATTTTTTCTGGAGAAACCCCATTGACACAGTCCAAAACAGAGCAGGCTAACAATTAAGTAATGTGGGCACCCAGGGCTCTGATGTCTAAATTAACTTCTATGCTCTTTTTTGCTTAACATTGTAGTCCTGACCATACAGTACAAAACAATTCAGTTACATTATTCCAGTCAGCTACCTTTATCCCACTGTAGTATCCTACTTGGCATATTACACACTCATGTGTATGTTATTGTTGCTTGAAAGTAATTTTAAAAAGGGACTCATTCCTCACTGCACTGCATGATGTAATGAGACTTTAAATTTTTTTGCAGTGCAATGAAATGAACTGTACTGGAGCAAATGTAATAGACACCAGAGATATAATAGGTATTGTACCCTGTTGTGAAAGGAAACGGTTTCCTTAGCAATAAGAATGATGCCAGAAGAGTACCCTTCCTCTTCTCTTGCTTTCTTTTCAGCGAATTCTCATTTTTACTGGCTTGCCTGAAGAACCAAATACCTACTATCTAGCTTCAACTGACGTGAACAGATGTAAAGTAAATGGATTTCATGCTGATTAGCCACTAGTAAATTTTACAAATTCAGGCTCTGTTTAAACTTAGAAATATTAGTGATTTTAATGGTAGTGTGCATTTCCTGATTGATGCTATGGGAAAACATTTGCATTATGTAACTGGCATGACATTTGAAACGGTGAGCACTGACATATCATCTATACTGCTTTCAATTCTTATACTACTAAGTCTCATGAAGGCATGTAATACTTAAACCAAATTCTCAGTTTTCATACTTGGGGGTAGTGGGCAAGAAAGGTTTTATACTGTCTCCCTATCCTACTAGCTATTAGGAAATCAATACCTTTCAGGTGCTACTTAGTTTCTGTATTCTTATATGGAAGCTTTTTATGAAAAACCATGCAGGATTTCTAAATGCTTGATTCCAGTAAGACCTGATTCTTATTTACACTGATACACAAACACTGTTCTGGCAACATCAAAGAACTTTAAACCATAGAATCGTAGAATCTTTGGGTTGGATGGGACCTTTAAATATCGTCTACTCCAACGCCCCTGCAATGAGCAGGGACAGCTTCAATTAGATCAGAGGTTGCTCAGAGCCCTGACCAACTTCACCTTGAATGGTTCCAGGGATGGGGCATCCACCACCTCTCGGAGCAACTTGTGCCAGTGTTTCACCACCCTTATTGGGAAAAATGTCTTCCTTCTATCTACTCTAAATCTGCCCTCTTTTGGGTTAAAATCATTATACCTTGTCTTATTGCAACAGGCCCTGCTAAAAAGTCTGTCCCCATCATTCCTATAGGCCCCCTTTAAGTACTGGAAGGCTGCTATAATGTCTCCCCAGAGCCTTCTCTCCTCCAGGATGAAAAACCCCAGCCTGTCTTCATAGGAGAGGTGTTTCATCCCTCTGAATATTTTTGTGGGCCTCCTGTGGACTCTCTCTAGCAGGTCTATGTCTTTCCTGTGCTGAGGACTCCAGAGCTAGATGCAGGACTCCAGGTGTGGTCTCACCAGAGCAGAGTAGAGGGGCAGAATCACCTCCCTCGACCTGCTGGCCATACTGCTTTGGATGCAGCCCAGGATACAGTTGGCTTTCTGGGCTGTGAGTGCACATCGCTGGCTTATGTCCAGCTTTTCATCCACCAGTACCCCCAAGTCCTTTTTGGCAGGGCTGCTCTCAATCCCTTCATCCCCCAGCCTGTACTGATACTGGGGGTTGCCCTGACCCAGGTGCAGGACCCTGCACTTGGCCTTGTTGAAACTCATGAGGTTCACACGGGCCCATTCCTTGAGCTTGTCCAGGTCCCTCTGGATGGCATCCCATCCCTCAGGCACATCAACTGCGCCACTCAGCTTGGTGTCATCTGCAAACTTGCTGAGGGTGCACCCGATTCCACTATGTCATTAATGAAGCTATTAAAGAGTAGTTGTCCCAGTAAGGACCCTTTGGGGGATACCGCTCATCACCGATCTCCATCTGGATGTTAAGCCATTGACCATTACCGTCTGGATGTGACCATACAACCAATTCCTCATCCATACATGTTTTACTCTCAATATATAAGAAAAACTTATTTCTTGTTCCTGAACACAAAGTAAGTTCTTAACAGAGATAACATATAAATCTATAATACAGATTTTTCAAAAATAAATGAGATTCTGTGTTAAAACAACTACATACACATTTAAACATTCTGTACTGCTCTCCTTGACAGAAGTAAACAAAACCAATCCTCTCCCTGCATGTTCCTTATAGCTATAACTTGTTTGATTGAGTTATGAACCTTAGAGCAACTGTGTTGTAATGCTGGTTTTGTTAATAATTATCATAAAACATTCTGAGCTAAGCTGAGGTGTGCACAGCATACTCTCTACTGTGTTGAATATATATTCAAAAATGTATAGATGATACATTCTGAAAGAATCTGTACCTTGTGGGGTGAATAGGGTCTAAAGAATTTATAGGTAACACTGAACGCTGCACAAAGCAGAAGGAAGGTCACAACTGAATTGTAATGCCACGAGTGGTCTGCTAAGTTGATGGTCAGGAAGAGTATTTTGCTTCCACACTGAACAAATGCAATGGCAGTCTGATGCATTAAAAGCACAGTGTGTGACTTAAGTATGACTTAAGAGAATGTGCGATGCTGCCCAGTGTTTTAATGCCTCCAGCAAATGCACACTTCAGTATGAACCAGAAGTCCCCATAACCCAATAAACATGAGAAACCTTGATTCCATTTTTTCTGAAATGCTTACTATGGCTGAAAAAGTGCTGTATATTTAAGAGCTTTACATTATTATGTTCTCATCCCTGCCATAACGTGTCTGTGTTATGAAAGGCAGTGCTGTAATGCCTTGGGCAACGGATTGGATGACAACATGTGAAGTGCATTGTCCCCTGAGCCTTTGAGCCACTTAGGAAACAGTCCTGCTTTTGTGGTATGAAGTATAAATGAGTTTAATTTGAAAAGAAAGCTTTCCCATGAAAATCTGAGCTATAAAAATCCTAAGGGAAAAGATCAGATGGATTTTATCTCCATCAGTTTCCTCTTTTCCCATGTGCTCCATCTTCCAAACCAGCTTTGAGCAGACTCCAAAACTTGACAAATTCACATGAAGTCATCAGTCTCAGCCTCTCAGAAGAGTTTGATACAGGACTGCAGGCTGTTGGTATTACTCTGTTGGGTTTGAAAGGGTGAAGCTGACAACAGCTCAGGCATATTTCAGGGGTTGTGAATGTTTCTCACACTCAACAGAGGTCATTGAAGTAAAGTATTTCCAATACATTCTTTTTGCCAGGAATCTCTAGCTGATAGTTTCTTTTTCCTGAAGATGGACTTCAGCTTAGAGTTCTCTGGCATGACATTTAAAAATCATAGCCCTTGACCCTTCCAGAGTTAGTTCACCTTCTTTTTGCAGGCTCTTATTCCATGTGTTGAAGGTAGCTGTCATTGATTTTGAGTCCCTTCATCAATCAGAGAGATTTCCCAGGTTTTGTCCACATGTGGATATATAACCTCCATTATAGGAGCAAAAACTGGTTTCATTTTAATGGTTTCATTAGACAGAAGACCAAAGCATTCTCCAGCTCTTTGCTCTCCATAGGCCTTCATTTTATCTTTAGCCATCTAAAATTACATTGTAACCTGTTTATTTGATCTCTGATGGGGAGTGTCCTGATGCAAGAAATAGCACAAGCTGTATGTATGCTCTTAGATTCCTCTTTTCATTTATGGTGTCTTTTTATTTCCTAGTACTCCCACACTGCCAGTTGTATTGTTGATAGTTGTTGATACTGTGGTACATACTATTCTGAGGCCATTAAATATTAATCCAAGAAAATATTTTTCTGAAGAATACAGACGATTCTATAGCTAGTGACTTTAGATGTTGTAAGTCATATAACACCAGCTTTCAGTACTTTTTTCTTTTTTCCCTGCCTCTATTTTACTTTTTCTCCCCCACCCTGTGTTGGCCAAGGATTGCCATGTCTTTGCTATATCTATCAAAAATTATGTGAGAAATTAATCACAAGAATAATTTCAGACCCTAAAAGGGAAGTCTTAATTTTATATCACCTTTTCTTCTCCCAGATATCCAACGTGAATTGTGGATATATTGTATCCTGTGTGACCGGAGGGCATCCTAAAAGCAACTTGGAAGGACCTGTCACATTGAGTGAGCAACGAGGTAGGTTCACTCAGTGAGGCATTTTTGCCAGACAATGTTACAAGGTTGAGGGGGCTATGCCTGGCGTGTCACCCCACAGAGGACCCAGACTTGGGTGGCCAGTCCCAACCCAGCTCATCCCACAGGAAAGCTCCACACACAGCTCCATGGACCTTCACACCTCCTTCTCCTCCAGACTGCCTGTCACCTGCTCTGCTTGCTCAATTTCTGAGAGGTAACTATCTCTTTTTATTATCTCTCTGGGTTTACTGCAGGCCTCACTGACTTTATTCTCCTACCTCCAGCTCCAAAGTTGAGTGCGCTGTCCCAGAGGGTGAGAAAGGAGGCCACTAGCCCCACCATGGATGATAGTGGCTTGGTGGAAGTGCTATGCCTCCACTGATCGGGGAGGAGGCAGTGGCGCATGGGATGACTATACACAAAACATGGGGCCCAGGCATGCCTTCAAGAGCCTAGCAGCTTTCAAAGATTATGGGTAGACGAGTCCCCTTCCACAAAGGTCCTTGTTGAGGTCTTTGGAGAGTAAGGAAGTTGAGGACAGAGGACAATGTGTTGAGGCACTGCTGAGGCTGTTCTGGTGGCTGAGAAAGCAAGGCCTTGGTGAAATGTCACAACCCACCTTTGTGATGCATAAAATCCCCTTTCTGCCTTCTCAAACAGTTCACAGCATCATGGGAGAGTGCTCAAAGGGAACATTAGGCATTACTTGCAGTGGTGGTAGTAGTGCTTAGATCGGGTAGTGGCATTTCCAGGTTTTCAGATTAAACTTTAAATACCACAGCTGGTAGCATTTCTAGCATCAGTTACTGTGATAAACTGAGCTTTCTCTCTCCTTTCTGCATTAGATAAATTGAATTCCCTTCAGCTTGCTACATGCTGAATATTCAGGACCAGACTTCAAAAGCTGTGTTTCTGTCTGAGCAGCACAGACATTAAAAATCTCCTGACTAATATATGGAGTATCTTCACCTTTCTGTCCTTGGCCACGGTTTTCCTGCCTCCAAACACTGCAGCTGTGCTATGCCACATGAGCTACCTGTCCTCTTTCACCCTTGAAGTAGCTATATGTCAGTGCTAGCGGTTGTCTATCATTAAAAGGCACTTTGGCATTCTTTGGTGTGTGAGGACCTATGGGTATGCATTATTCAAAAAAGAAAAAGCTCTTCCAAGGACTAGCTAGGTTTAGCTAGCTGTTTGCTTAGACCTTCTGGAAAGCAAAGGGAACTCACACCACAACCACAACTCAAACCAACCATTCTCAGTGATGTTGTTAGATGCACTGCATTTAGCAGGGAAAACTAATACAAAACTCTGACTAGCACAAAGTCACAGAGCATTCCTGTCACACAGCTTCTGCAGTTTCTCTGTTGCCAATGTCTGCAATATTTTTTCCGTTGTGTAAATATTTGGGGTTTTGTATAAACTCTACTTTCACTACCTTGGCTGTGTTTAAATCCACTGAAAGTGGATACTGCAGCAGTGAAGGCAATGGGAACGCATTTTCATATCATGAGAGGAAGTTCAGTTTCAGGCCACACCAGTCCTTTGCTGAGTGTGATCTGTAATATTGCCTGCAGAGTTATTCCTGCCTGGCAGAAGGACTCCATTAGGACGTGATGCTGTTACAAGCTCCTTTTTACCTTCACCGTGATCTCAGAGGGACAGTCTTTTATATTCTCTCAGACTTCCTTAGGAACTAATTTATCTTTGCAGAGCTTGTCCAGCTCTTTGGAAGGCAAAGGCTCTCATAATTAAAAATCTGGCTAGGAGTTGTTCTGGGGAAAGATATATCCATCCAGAATGAGATATTTTTTTAAAAGTCTAAAGAATATGTTTTGTCTCCCTCTCTTTTTAAAAGCACTTATCCTGGTGATTAATTAATACTATCTGGGAGCACACAGAAGCTTTTTCTGAAGTCTCCTATTCCAGGCTGCGGTAAGTGGGAGAAAGTGGGAACGAAGAACCAAGAAGCTTAATTTGGGAGAGATAAAGCTGTGCAGGTCAGAGAAGATGCCACGTGGGGTAAAAACAGTTTTGGGGAAGGAAGCAGCCACTGGAAACAATGAAGAAGCTCCCTTCTGAGCAACTTTCACAAGGGAGAAAAAAATTGCAAGCGAAGTGCTGAGTGGGATTAGAGCAGTCCTCAGGTCCAAGACCTAAAAGTTCAGAGCTATATGTCACTGCAAGCAGAAAGCATTTATCTATCAGTACAGCACAGCTAGCTGTTTGTACGTGAGCTGGGTACTTCATGTACAGCATCCTGGAAGTGCCTGCGATTATTTCTTTCCGCATGCGGGAACATCATTTTGACAATGGAACCTAGAAATTGAACCGTAAAATGTATTTGTTGAAATGTAGAAATGAGCTTTCCCCAAATTATATAAATTGCAAATGGGCATGAAGGGGAGCTGATTTTCTAAATGACTGAATATCCAGTTTCAGGAAACTAAAGAAGGATGAGGCTTTCACTGGGTAGCAGGATCCTGTCAGAGCTGCTAGTTCATGAACACTGCAGTGAACCTTGTGGTTCATATGGCCTTGCTGTCTATGAATCAGGATGTCACAATCTGCTAGGCTTTTTTTATTAAAAAAACCCCAAACAACTCATAGCAACAATGATGCATGAAGTTAGCTTTTATATCCCACACAGTTTCCGAACGGGAAAAATGAGAAGCTTCTCTCCTCTACCAGGGGTTTGCACAGAGATGAAACGTGCCAACAAAGCAGATAAGCAGGTGCTTTTATTGAAGTCCCAAGGCTACAGAAGGATTATTTCTCTCTACCTAAGTCAAACACACTGCAGTGAAATAGGGGTTCTTTGTACAAATACTGAAGTGTAAACTAAAGGCTGCTCTTGCCCCCAAAGCAGCGCAAGTGCGAAGCTAACTTAGCTCCATTCACTGTGGACTGGGGTTCCTTAGGATTTTATTGCACTACTAACTTATAGCTACCTGGATCCATTCCATGACAGCCGTGACAGCTAGAACCAAATATCCCATGTGATACTCTATTACCTGGTAAAACAGGTGAGATGCCTGTTGGGAATGGTCCTTGACTTATACTATCTCCCAAACTGTGCCTGGGAACTGTGAGAGAAAGTTCATATCATATAATGCCAAAAAACATGCTAGACACCCTTATGATGTTTAAGGGTATAGATGATTTCAGTTCCTGTGCTTGGGAACACTCCTTAGTGACATTTCATTTACTAGGAGAGAGGTCAATGTATGAGTTTATTTTTTATGACCTATAAATGTGTGTTTTTAAGGGAGGTTGGGGTTACACACAACATCTGCAGTGAAATTTGGAACAGCTTTGTCATTCCTGGGTGACTATTTAAATTGTTTACTACTGTCTCTGATGCCTAGCTCTTAGGCTAAAGTTTTCTGGATGTCCAAACAGATGTAAGGGCCTTTGTTAGCAAGGAAACAATCACATCCTACTAATGTTATGCATGTTTGAAGGGGAGTTTCCAGTGCTGATTATTAGATGGATGGACATATGTAGTGGGATAGCTTTTTTACTTCTGCCATGCATTTTTTGAAGGAGAGTTTATAGTGCTGATTGTAAGATGGGTGGACATACATATTGGGATAGCTTTTTCTTTTTCCTAACAAAACTAATCCATAGAGCAGTTTCAAATGATTGTGTTTATTTTTTTCCACACTGTGTTGGTTTCCATTACTGATAAAAAAATTGGGATTAAGATCTGCCTTAGAAAAGAAGCAGGAGTAAGTACAATTAAGAACTAGCCTAACTTTTCCATTAGATTCACAGCCTTCCTACAGGAAAGTACATATGTTAAAGTAGTCTCAGGAGGACTGTGATATTATTCCTTGTTAGAAGCAGCATCATGCTGTGAATTACAAGTAAAAACATAATTAAAATGGAGTATGAAATGACTTGGTTTGTGAACAGAGAAGGACTTGTGGGTGATGTGATGATTGGAGGCCATCTTGGGCATGGTGATCACGAAATAAGAGTTTTCGATTCTTGGAGAATGAGAGGGATCAGCAGAACTGCTACCTTGGACTTCCAGAGGGCAGACTTTGGCCTGTTTAGGAGATGGGTTAACAGAATCCTTTGGGAGGCAGTCCTGAAGGGCAGAGGAGTCCAGAAAGGCTGGATATAAGCAAGAAGTCTTAAAGGTGCAGGAACAGGCCATCCCCACGTGCTGAAAGATGAGCCGGCAGGAACAAGACCAGCCCTG
>NW_010523927.1:24985-26240 GCF_000687285.1 Phaethon lepturus
TGTTCTCTGGGTACCCAGCCCCGTGAGCTGGAAGACAAGGGTGGGAAACAGAATGAAGCCCCCACAATCCAAAGGGAGATGGTTAGTGACCTGCTACACCACTTAGACACACACAAGTCTATGGGGCCGGATGGGATCCACCCAAGGATACTGAGGGAGCTAGCAGAAGTGCTCACCAAGCCACTTGCAATCATTTATCAGCAGTCCTGGCTAACCGGGGCGGTCCCAGTTGGCTGGAAGTTAACAAACATGACGCCCATCTACAAGAAAGGCCCTAAGAAGGATCCAGGGAACTGCAGGCCTGTCAGTCTGACCTCAGTGCTGGGGAAGGTTATGGAGCAGATCATCATGAGCATCACATGGCACGTACAGGACAGCCAGGTGATCAGGCCCAGTCGGCATGGGTTTATGAATGACAGGTCCTTCTTGACTAACCTGATCTCCTTCTAGGACCAGGTGACCCACTCAGTGAAAGGGAAAGGCTGTGGATGTTGTCTACCTGGCCTCTAGTAAAGCCTTTGACATTGTTCCCACAGCGTTTTCCTGGAGAAACTGGCTGCTCATGGCTTGGACGGATGTACTGTTCACTGGGTAAAACACTGGCTGGATGGCTGGGCCCAAAGAGTTGTGGTGAATGGAGTTAAATCCAGTTGGTGGCCAATCACAAATGGCGTTCCCCAGGGCTCAATAGTGGGGCCAGTTCTGTTTAATGTCTTCATCAATGATCTGGATGAGGGGATCGACTGCACCCTCAGTAAGTTTGCAGATGACACCAATTTGAGCAGGATATACTTGAGGGTAGGAAGGCTCTACAGAAGGATCTGGACAGTCTGGTTTGATGGACTGATGGTTGAGGTTCTACTTGAACCTCACACAAATGATGTATGAGGTTCAACAGGGCTAAGTGCTGGGTCCTGTACTTGGGTCACAACATCCCCATGTAACACTACAGGCTTGGAGAAAAGTGGCTGGAAAACTGCCTGGCAGAGAAGGACCTGTGGGTGTTGATTGAGAGCCGGCTGAATATGAGCCGTCAGTGTTCCCAGGTGGCCAAGGTGACCAACAGCATCCTGGCCTGTATCAGAAATTGTGTGGCCAGCAGGATTAGCGAAGTGATTGTCGCCCTGTACTCAGCACTGGTGAGACTGCACCTTGACTACTGTGTTCAGTTTTGGGCTCCTCACTACAAGAAGGATGTTGAGGTGCTGGAGCGTGTCCAGAGAAGGGCAATGAAGCTGGTGAGGAGTCTGGAGCA
>NW_010523927.1:26589-56322 GCF_000687285.1 Phaethon lepturus
GGAGGGTTAGACTGGGTATAAGGAAAAACTTCTTCACCAAAAGGGTTGTCAAGCACTGGAACAGGCTGCCCAGGGAAGTGGTTAAGTCACCATCCCTTGAAGGTATTTAAAAGACGTGAAGACGTGGTGCTTAGGCACATGGTTTAGTGGTGGACTTGGCAGTGCTAGGTTAACGGTTGGACTCAGTGATCTTAAGGGTCCTTTCCAATGTAAATGATTCTGTGATTCTATGATTCTCTGGTTCACATAGTGCTGTTGTACATATAATATCAAGCCTTCTCTGGACATACTCAGAAAATACCAAGAAAGATAGAAGTTAAAAAAGTCACACATTTATATCTAGGAGTTATTTTAAAGGGATCACCTACTTGTAGGTAAATATATTTTAATTGTGTTTTTCTGTACAGAAATTTAAGACAGTTAAACATACTTGCATGTCGTTAGCTGTGTGAAGTTACAGTTTATTCATTCTCCACCAGCTTTAATCAAGAAAGTAGTTTGTCTTCAAGTCACTACTTGGGGGCATTAAACTATGCCAGTACATTGCAAAGACAGATTGAAGTTATCTTTTCTGTTATTCAGGACATGACATGGAGATGAAAAAAGTTTCCATACGCAGCATGTGTTGGTGTTTACATCCTGACCTCACTCAAATCCATGGCAAATTTCCCATTAATTTCACTAAGGCCAATACACCAACCAGGGGATCATGTGGAAACAGTTACAAGAAGACAGCTGAAATTATTAAATCTGGTTTGATTCACCTCAGCTGGTACCTACCACCTTACCTTATGGTAGAACTTGATAGAGAAGATAATTTTAGTTAAAATAAACAGATCCACATAGCCAGGCGGAACTGTATCATTCATCATTCTGAATAGCTACCACTTCTGCTAGACTGGATTTATAACTGCAGTGATCAGAAGCCCAAATAACATCAGGTCTTATCCCTTTAAAAAACTTGGCTGGGGAGTCTATATTGAAATGACACCAATATGGATGAATTAAAATAGGTCCAAATGCTCCAAGTCCAACGCACAGAATCAAGTTCCAGTCTGGTAACCACATAATCACTTTGGCATGGTGCACACATGTACCCTGCCCATTTTACCCTGAGATCAGGCAGAAGAGGGGCCACAGACCCCTGAGGCCTGTGGCAAACCTCTAAAGCATGCATTCAAGGACTATAAGGAGAGAAAGTCTTCTCTTAGATGCTTAAAATCAACAAGTGACAGTGGGATGGTTGAAAACAGTTGAAACCCCCCTGAGCCAGTATTTCTGAGCAGTAAGTGGGAACTCGCTGGTCCCACCATGTTTCCTTGGGTCCAGCAAGGGACAAATATTTGCAGTAGTGGAGTTTTTGATAGCCATGCATATAGGTATGTGTAATACAATGATAGCTTTGGCCATAGAGGGTTAACAGGCAAGGTCCAAATGCTTAAGCACAGTAAGTCTCGTTGGTAAATCGTGAGCATGTGTGTAATTGTGGACAGGATTGAAGCCAAAGTTTTAGGAAAAAGGCATGATTTCAGGGATCTCGCTGTGGCTGCATATAGCTTAACGACAAAAGCAATTTAGACAAAGGAAGTTAAGGGTTTTTATTGACTAGATAGATCATGTTGTACTGTTCCCCTGGGGTCCTGTAAGCACACCATCAGCCTGCTAACCCGGCTAGCAGCAAGTGTAACTCAGACTGGATTTAATAAGATATATTTAAAGTACATTCACAACCAGGTTCAACACACAAGATTTCTTTGTTTTCCCCAGGCTTCTGACAAAGCCTGTGACCAGCTGTGAAAGTTAATTGTACGTTATGTTGTAACCGGCTGGGGTTGGCAGAGACTCTTTAGCCTATGGTATATTTTTGTCCCTTGGCAGCAACACAGAAGGAGAGAAGGTTGAATTTCATTTCTCCCTGGTTTGATATATCACTAGTATGGCAATGTGTTGGGACATGTTTTTGTGTTGCAGATGTGCTCTTCAGCATTTTGTCTTTTTGCTTCCGTAAAGAGAAATACAGATTATCGCTGGTTCATTTTCATACACATTTAGCCCAGGTAAATCCTGTAATAGGGCTTGCCTAGTTTGCTACTGTGGTAAACACTGAAGGAAATTTTCTATATTCTCGAAGTGTCTCATTAGCTATTCCTTAAAAGGGGCTTGTTTTTCTTACCCAACACATTGCTTACCTTTTTTTCTGCTTTGGTGATTTCACTTTTAATTCCAGGTAGTTTGCCTTTGCACACCTTATCATCCCTTTATTAATACCACTGTGATAATCATCTACTCCATTTAAGTAGCCGGTGGTATTTGCATTCTAAACCATCCTATGTGGGGTTTATTGGTTGAGCTATTTGAAATCATAGTGGACATTTTAAGTGGTCTGATCCAACAGCAATTACTACATTAAAATTATTTATTACAATCAGGTGATTTAGAGTCTCCTTTTCTCAGGCTCTGTGTTTAGTCCCTACTGCATCTTCCTGGTCACTGCTCAATCACATCAAAACCAGAAGAGCAGTTAACTTTTTTTCCTGGGGTTTATGCTTAGGCATTCCCTATCTCATAGTGGGTTATGGGTTTGTTTCCTCATTCCTGCAAGCCCATAGATTGGTGTGTCTTGCTAAAATGGGTGGGAGATGCTGGATCAAGTGGAATGGGCACATTGCAGGTATTCTTTTCCTGCTTCCCAACACCCCTATTAGATCAATTTTTTTTTGTGAATGGAATTTAAATGTTTACAAAACAGTAAGTACAATAGCATGATATGAAAGGTGCAAGCTAATTGAATTGAATGCCCTTAAGTGAAGAATTTTAAGATATTTCACTGTGAGGGTCTCCATTTTAAATCAATTTTAACCTACCCCTATAGATTAGTAAGATATCAGCTGTGGGGCTTTATAAATAGTATGCTTAAAATTATCAAAGCCAGAATAAAATCAGACCCCCAAAACCACAGTCACCTGGTTTAAATCTTAAAAAAAAAGCCAACATGCTTTCTGGTTGCATTTTGAACCTAAGCTGTGTAGTCATCAGTTTGATCTCAAGTGGATCCTATTAGGCTGACTTTGGGGCTTGTCTGTCTGACTTTGGCTCTATTTGGCCTCCGCAATCCTATTTAAACATCTCGCTCACGGGGCTGGGCCGAGTTGCTCTGGGCAGCGTTGGGGCTGAGCTCAGGGGTTCCACACAGAGAATGTCATTCCTTGGTCTAACTTGGTTTCCAAAACACATAATTTAATTAAGCTGGTGCAGCTTTAGGAATTAAAAAAAAAAAAGAAGGCGGCTGGGAGCCGCAGGAGCTCTGCCTGGAGGTAACAGGAGATTACAGGGTGTGGCGACTTCAGGTCAAATCGACCCCTTCAGCATGGAAATAGGTGTCTTGGGCTGAGATCACCAGCGCTGTGGGCACCTTGGTACCCCTCTGTGGTCCAAGTCCTGCAGGTAGCTCTACCCAAATACCAGGTGTAGACCCTCTGTGGCTGGTCAGTGGCCAGAGGATGGTGTCTTTCAGGGATTTCAGAGGAAGTGTAGGGGTATGAAAAGCAAGGGCAACAAAGCTGGAGGGGGAAAGGCTGTGGGTCTCACAGGGTCTGTGTTTTCAGTGTACAAGCACAGCACGGCTAGATGGGAACCACCTTGTGTTTACATGCAGGTGTGGAGCAGAGGTTTGCACTCCAGCAACAGGGGAGAACTTCACAGAGGCACTTAGAAATTTGTCTTTGGTGGGACAAATCTAAAGCTCCTCAAGCACAGCCTGTATTTGAGCAGATAAGTAGGCAAACCTGCCGGACTGGCTAGAAGTCCTTTTTCACACCCTGACATCTAAGTGCCTACAGCCCTTCAGCAGGTGGCACTGGCACTGCGTCTGACCCAGACGGAAGTACTCCCAAGAAGGACGGATCCCTCTTGCCGTGAGAGCTGCTTGCTAAATGAATGGCCTGATGATAAGGCGATGCTCAACAGCTGCTGGCCCCTAGACTGGGAAAGTTATTCATCCTTAGCCACAGATGAGGTTAATAAAAATCAGGGCTCGTAAGGGTGATAAATTACTCATTAAAAAGGTAACACTGATAGCCTGGTCCTAATAAAACTTTAGCAATTCTCATCCAATGTGATGCTGCTACTTTCCTATAGGAGGCTGATAAAATGATAATACTGTTTCTGGGGAAATTACCTTCTCACAGTAATTCAAATGCAACACTTCACCGCAGATACCTCTTAGTGTTTTCGTATGAGAAATATTATTGGATTTTCTATTTCCTGTGACTGATCTCACTTTTGCCCATTTGTAGACCCTCACTCTTCTCCAAGCATATTCCTAGCTGCATTCTGACTTGTACTCTACTTAAGATATTTTCCCCTTGTCTGATTTTTTTTCCTGTTCCAAATTCCAAAGATTTGCAGTTGATAATTTCCTAGATTCCCTCCCTCTTTGCTTGAGCACTCTTCACCATCAGCTCCTCCTTCCTGGCACTGACGGGTTCAGCTCATGTTCTGCCTCCTTCACACTTGCTCCATAGAAATGCAAATTCCTCTTTAGCATTGGTGCAGATGATAAATTCAAAATGGCATTATCTCCACTGGATAGGGATCAAGCACTCTACAGAGCTGCCTATCCTTGAAGTCCTCCTGGAAGTTTTGACCAATATAAGCCATGTTCGAATTCTCGTAGATACAGTGAGCTTTGGCAAAATCGTGTCTGCACTGGCTGTGGACATAACCTCGATCTGGGTTAAAACGCACATTTAATTGCCTCAGTAGAAATTCAACACTTATCAGGTGATTTGAGGCAAATTTGTTTAAAAATGTGAGCTAACATAAAATGTTAAGTAATTTATATAGTTATGGAGAATTTAATCTTTAAAATAGCTTTAGGCACAACTCTGATCTAAGTGGAAAACTGAAAATAAAGAAGCATGTTGGGTGTTTCTGCTGCTTAAAGCCTGTGAAATATATAAGCAAGTACCATCAAGAAATTACAGAATTGTTGTTTAATATTATAGTACTATGACTATTGTTAGCACCCACAAGATAAAGCAGAAAGTGATGTTAAAAACTGAATCATCAAGGAAAAAAATAAATAATGCAGCTTACTTCCTAATGAGGTCTTCAAAACAGGACCCTACGTAAGCTATACGCAGTAGGTACCTCACCTGCAAAAAGTACTTTTTCATTCAGTGTCCACAATATTGTGTAAATGTTATATATGTGCAAATGATATAGTATATGCCATATAAAAATGCATTTCCTTCCATATATTTCCTATTAATACTCCTTTCCACAAAATTTCAAGTTCAAGAATGAGAAGTCAAATAATATAAAATAAATATGTTGTTAAATATTCCCAAACATCTCTGTCTTGAGTTATAGCTTCAGAGTGGGCTTCTTATAAATTCCATAAATTGAATGATTTTTATTTTAGTGCTCTGCTTCCTGTATTAAATGAAGGAAGAAGAGGAGTCACCATAACAACTGTTCTACCACCAAGAAAAGCAGCATTTTCTTAATCATTTATCAGGCATGATAAATATATATTTGTGGCTTATTGTCAAAGATCAATAACATTTATATGAGTATTGCTGCAATAAAAACAAATGAAGAAGCAGACCAATATCTTATGTCCCAGTGCCCCGAGGCCTACAATACTTCCTTCTTTTTATTTTCCTCACCTTGTATACACTTAGCCAGGTATACCCAGCACTATTTCTACACAGCACCACACAGTATGAATGTTTCTATTTTTTTCTAGTGCAATACCAAAAAAAAATTTAAAATATTAAAATATTAAAAATATTAAACCACAACAATGGTGCTGAGAAAGTTTAGCGGAGACTAAAAACAGTTTCTATTGTTTCAGGTGGACCTGGATTTCTTGGGTTATTTGCCTGGAAGAGTTGTCCTACAGACCCAGGCATTTTATGCAGGTGAGTAATCTTAGAGGATGTCAAGGGCTGGAGCTTTAGTAGAATCACAGAATTATAGAATAGTTTGGGTTGGAAGGTCCTTTTAAAGGCCATCTAATCCAAGCCCCCTGCAATGAGCAGGGACACCTTCAACAAGATCAGGTTGCTCAAAGCCCCGTCCAACCTGACCTGGAATGGTTCCAGGGATGGGGCATCTACCTATTGGGGCAACTTGTGCCAGGGTTTCACCACCCTCATTGTCAAAGATTTCTTCCTTACATTGAGTCGAAATCTGCCCTCTTTTAGTTTGAAAGCATTACCCCTTGTCCTACTGCTACAGGCCCTGCTAAAAAGTCTGTCCCCATCTTTATTATGCGCACCCTTTAAGTACTGGAAGGCTGCTATAATGTCTCCCCAGAGCCTTCTCTTCTCCAGGATGAACAACCCCAACTCTCTGAGCCTGTCCTCACAGCAGAGGTGATCCATCCCTCTGATCATTTTTGTGGCCCTTCTCTGGACCCTCTCCAGCAGGTCCGTGTCTTTCCTGTGCTGAGGGCTCCAGAGCTGGACGCAGGACTCCAGGTGGAGGCTCAGCAGAGCAGAGGGGCAGAATCACCTCCCTCGACCTGCTGGCCACGCTGCTTTAGATGCAGCCCAGGATACAGTTGGCCTTTGGGCCTGTGAGCGCATGTTGCCAGCTCATGTCCAGCTTTTCATCCACCAGTACCCCCAAGTCCTTTTTGGCAGGGCTGCTCTCAATCCCTTCATCCCCCAGTCTGTACTGATACTGGGGGTTGCCCTGACCCAGGTGCAGGACCCTGCATTTGGCCTTGTTGAAACTCATGAGGTTCACATGGGCCCATTCCTTGAGCTTGTCCAGGTCCCTCTGGATGGCATCCCATCCTTCAGGTGTGTTAACTGCACCACTCATCTTGGTGTTGTCTGCAAAGTTGCTGAGGGTGCCGTATATCTCACTGTCTGTGTCATTGATGAAGATATACTGGTCCCAATATGGACCCCTGAGGGTCACCAGTCGTCACCCATCTCCACCTGGACATTGAGCTGTTGACCACTACCCTCTGGATGCAACCATCCAACCCAGTTCCTCATCCACCCAACAGTCCACCCATCAAATCCAATTCTCTCCAATTTAGAGAGAAGGATGTTGTAGGGGACCGTGTCAAAGGCCTTACAGAAGTCCAGACAGACGACATTGGTAGCTCTTCCCTTATCCGCTCATGTGGTCACACTATCATAGAAGGCCACTAGGTTGGTCAAGCAGGACTTGCTCTTGGTGAAGCCATGCTGGCTGTCTCAAATCACCTCCCTGTCTTTTTTGTGTTTTAGCAGAGCTTCTAGGAGGATTTGTTCCATGATCTTCCCAGGCACAGAGGTGAGGCTGACAGGTTGGTAGTTCCCAGGGTCCTCCTTGCTACCCTTTTCAAAAATGCGTGCAGCGTTTCCCTTTCCTCAGTCTCCAGGGACTTCGCCTGACTGCCAGGACTTTTCAAATATCATGGAGAGTGTCTTGGCAACTACATCAGCCAATTCCCTTGGGACTTTGGGATGTATCTCATCAGGTTCCAGAGACTTGTGTATGTTCAGGTTCCTCAGGCGGTCTTGAACATGATCTTCTCTGACAGTGGGAGGGACTTTGCTCCTCCAGTCCCCATCTTGCAGTCCATCCCCTCGAGATGTGTGGGAAGAGAGACTGCCAGTGGAGACTGAGGCAAGGAAATTATCGAGTACCTCTCAACCTTCTCCTCATCTGTTGTTACGAGTTTGCCAGTCTTGCTCATCAAGGGGGCTACACTTTCTTTGCCCTTCCTTTTCTGGCTGACGTACCTGTCGAAGCCCCTCTTATTCTTTGTACCCCTTGTGAAGTTCAGCTCCAGCCAGGCCTTGGCCTTCCTGACCTCATCCCCACACAACCAGGCAGTGTCCTTGTACTCACCCCAGGATACCTGCCCCTGCTTCCACTGCCTGTGCAACGTATGTTAATGTTTAATACCACTACTCAGCTTCCTGTGTTAAGGTCTACACAGACACCTCATTATCAACACTGGTTCCTTCTTCCCATTATAAGGAAAACAACATTTGTTATATATAAGAAGGCAATCATATCACAGTTGGAGTATTCCCTAGTTTATTCCTAAGTTTAGGTGTAGCTGGATAGAATAATTACAACACAGCAGTGCTGGTAAACAAAACTAATTTACATATAATGTTTCACTTCATACATCCAGAGAGCTGTCTTAATCCCTTGTGGTATTTTCAGTCACAAGGTTATGCATGTAATAACAATAGACCTTTTTATCCCTCAAGTCTTCAATTTAGCCTCCTGAGGCAGATAATATCTCTTACCTTGTCAGCGTGACAAGGAAAATGCTCTAATCAAACACTCCTGTGGGCCATTATAGCACATAATAACAGGGGCTTTTGATGGCATTATCAGAAGTGCATCAGAAGGTTCCCTTTCAAAAGAGGAACAAATTATTTTGGTTTAACACAAAGTTTTGGGGTATACATACATTAAGAAGGCTAGAAACTGGGAGGCAGAATGGAGGGACAAATCTATTATGTCTCCAGTGACACATAATAATGTGGTTTATAATATACGCTGTTTAAATTGAAATGGTCTCGTCACTGATTACCAGGGTTTTCAGCATGATTTCATGGCCTGAGCTGGAAGCTGGTAGTGTACAAACATCTGCAAATTCTATTATATCACTCAAAGTTTAAAAGCTGCCCAGAGCTGCACCACTGCAGGGTATGATTTTGTCAGGACTTGCAAGAAAAAACCAGAGACCGGGTGGAGGAAGCCAGTGTGCCAGCTCCCTGGAATAAAGCCTGGGAGACCACACAGAGTAGTGTGGGATGCTTTTGAGCCCTCCTATGGAAGAAATAGCTGTGTAGGGTGTTAGATTGTCTGTCTGAGCTGCCTTTAGCTGTAGAGGTGGTCTGATGAGTTCTCATGGTCACTGAAAATCTGTCACAGACATGAGTGTGTGCAAATGTATGCTCATTGTTCACACGTGTACAGTTTTACATGCTATAATTTTGCTTACAGATGAAAGAAACAGAAGGCAGAGTATGCTGTGTACACCGCAGGTATGAGGAAGAGCACAAATAATTTCACAAAGTGGTGTAATTATGTCAAGTCAAGCCATGAGCTAATGAAGACCAAGCTGTTGTGCCTTTGAAAGAGGCTGTCGTTACTGTTGTAAGGATTTCTTAAAATGTGGGTATCTTTTCAGTCTCTCTACTCTTCCTTGGACAGTTTCTCTATATTTTCCTATACAAGGAAACAATGCAATAGTTCCTTAACCTTGTGATATAATATATTTCAGGAAGATCAATATACACTTGGCTTTTTAGTACCTGTTTGTTTTCTCACAGGGTAGTTGAGGTTGGATGGAATCTCTGGAGATTGCATGATCTCTGCTTGAGGCACAATCAGCTAGAGCAAGTGCCCAAGGCTGTGTTGAGTTGGTTTTTGGATATTTCCAAGGATGGAGACTTCACAGCCTCTCCCTGGAAGACATTGGCTATATACATGCAATTCATTACATCTTGTCTTCCTGCACAGAAGAGTAGCTTTTCCTATGTGTAACACTCCCAAGTACGTATCTATTTCTTTTTAAAATCCACACATGAAAATATTACAGGCAACTGTTGTTTCCAGTTCAACAGCACATGAAGAATCAGAGACAAGCACTTGCCAGAGACGCTGTGTAGTGGTGTTCCCATTACAGTCCAGACCGCTAGAAAGTTTGCTAGCCAAATTCCCAGAGCACAACCACTAAATAAGCATGTCTGTGAAGAAGCTCAGGACCAATACTGGGAAACTCTGGCATGTGTTACAATGTCTTATACCGGCCTGCAAGTTCAGCTTCAAAATACATCACAGGAGGCCAGGTTGATGCTGTAGAAGGGGTGCACCTGCTTTGAAATCTTACAGGTCAGGTGCAAATGGCCCTTCATTTATATGTTGCAAGCTTAAGATGCAGATGGTTTTAATAAATCCCTTGAAGACAGCACAGATAACTTTTATGAAATTCATTTAATGGCAGTTCTTATAAATAATTTCCACACATTATACAGTATCTACACATACCGTATGCCATCTGAGCACATATCAAAATCCTGGCACTGAGCCAACCAGCTGGTGCAGCTGTGGAGGCGATGACAAGGTTGGTGTCACAGCAAAGATGCCAGCCACTACATTTAGTTAGCACTCCCAGCAGGTGGATTAATTCACAATTAGGCAACCATCTTTTAATAATTTACTCACCTTTTCCTCTGAGCTGAGGTGCAGCCATGATAACCCAGGAAAGAAGAGTGATGTCTTCAACAAGTACAAATGCAATCTTGAACAGCTTAATTAAATAGGGAAGGTGTTATTCATTCCAGTCACATGAGGCAATATTCACAGTGTAATGAAAACAGTAATAATAAGCCATTGTATTCAACAGGACAAGCTAGTCAAGAAAATACTCTCTCTATATCACGTTTTGACACTTTTGGAAACATAAATTGGTTATGATTAACTCTAGAAGTGTTGCTTTGTCTTTTGCAAAACAGATGAGTGGATTTAGGAATTCATCCAGCAGCAAGGCAGCCAAGGGCTTTGCTATTGCCAATAAATACTCCACAAGTTCCTCCACGTCGCTCTTACACTTGACCTCACCTCTGACCTGCAATGAGGTCTTGTGCTCCCTCTCCTTCTCTGTTTGTTTTTTTTTTTTTTTTACTTGCCTGATACTCTCTGGGTTTGTTAGAATTTGTTTGCTTGTTTCTGAAATATTAACGAGCATTGTCCAGGGGTGACACTAAAACAGCAGGTTGATGTGGGTTGCGGTGCGAAGCAGAGATATGCCTCCCAGCGCAGCAGGCAGGAGTGGGCTCGCAGAGGCAGACTGTGGCAAGAGCTGCTCTACGCACTGTGTAACGAGCCTGCAGCTCGGCGCTGCGGTCGGGATGAAACCCGCTAGCAGGGACTCCTGAAACCAAACAATGCCTCAAAGCAGCCAAAAGCACAGGGAACTGAACTAGCTTTTTATTTCATATTTTTTATGATTAAGTCCGAGCGGTTAATAATACAACCTAACCAGAGACACACAGTACTCTGACTTCTTTAATCATGACTCTGGCAGAACATGAAGAAAAAAACCCCAGTTTGGCTCACTGTTGCATATTTCTCTCTTAAAATCAAGCAGCATTTCTAAATCCTGTACCAGCTTTAAGCACACCCAGTACTACTTTGGAAGGATCCTTTCTCCAAGAAGACAGTACTTGATGCTTGGGTCTTTTGCCACTCGTGATGCCCATCTTCACATTTTTCCTGTTCTTTTATTTACCACTAGCACAACTAAATAAGCTTCAACTGGTTTTTGTACCCTGCCCATGAATTATTCTAACATAAAATACAAATTCCAAATCCTAGTGTTTCCTATCCTTCGTAATGCACAAGAAGTGCAAGTTATTCACATTCACCTCTGATAATGTGAACTTTGCTCTGGGAATAAAAGCTCCAAAGATTTGTGATTGCTAGTCTCTCATTTTTTCCCCAACTGTCGTTGCTCTGCTTCAGTTCTGTCAATAACATTTTCTTCTCCAAGGTAATGCCTTTGATATACAATCTGATGTTTTCATGGTAACTTGTGGTTCGTCATCTTCCTGCTCGTGACAACATGGTCTCCAGGGCATTTTCACTATGAGTTTCTAACATCTTCACAAGATGGAGGCTATTTTTAAAATAACAAAATGATTCTTTAAAAAATTGCTTAGATTTAGAAAAAATTTTGCTTTAGATGTAGAAAAACCTAAAATAATAGATTTGATAGAGGTGAACTTAACTTATATAAGGCTGAAAAGGAAAATGATGTTAGCAGTGTTTGCTTTTGCAGATTTTGTCAGCATTCATGTTTCCCAGGGAAACGCTACTGGTTTAAGTGCAGGAACTCATAATTTTCTGAAATCTCTGTGATAAATATGACAACTGGCACTTAAGGAATATCTATTACTCAACCCAAAGGAGCTATTTTTGTCCTGAAATAGACCATGCAACCAGTAAATCTTTATGGCTTCTAATCATGAATTTATTTTTCACCTTGTCCTTGAGGGACGACAAATATAGCCTTATTACCAAGAGGAGCAGCCTTTCCTTGGTGTGACAGATAAAGAATTTAATCATTTGCCTTGAGGCTTTGTCAAACATTCCTTACTGCTGTGTTGCCAATGAAATGTCAAATAGGTCCTCAGACCACTAATTTTATTTTACTTATTTGTTTGGATTGGTAAGGAATGACAATAGAAATAGCTATTAACTTAAACATCAACATAAGCAAGTAAATTACCCTTATATCACTGGGAGAGGAACTATTTCCAGAAAACCTGCATGTCAATGCAGGTGAGAAGGGGGACAGATCTGAGGGGATGTCATAGAAAAAGTCCCATTCAAGTGTCTTTACCCCACAGTCTGTTCACTACAGAGAAATAGTCTCACTCCTCAAAGCTGAAACAGGCAGCCAGCTCCTATCCGCGGTGCTTCCTGCGCAGCAGCACGTACGATACGTACACAGAGACCCACGTACGATACGTACACAGAGACCCACGTACGATACGTACACAGAGACCCACGTGCGATACGTACACAGAGACCAGGGCCTGTGAGGCTGGATCTTGCCTCAGCTCCCTCTCCTAGTCTTTGCTAGCCATTACTCACCCCATTTGTGCTCTGCTTCGTCAATAGGCATAGATCAAAAGTTTGTAAAACACTTCTGGATTGATGACATACACATGACTTGGCTGTTGCTGAGGTCATTTGGGATGAAAGACGGCATTGGGAGGGAGAGCTCCTTTGGGAGCGCTGACTATCTGAGATAGTCTGAAAAGAGAACAGACCCTATTCCAGCAGGCGCTGGGCTCAGGTTCAGACACAAACCATAGCTTTAGACCAAACCAGAGCACCGAGCCGGAACATAGCCAGGTTCGGGGGGGAAAAAAAAAAGTTACAAATCCAGACCTGAGCATTGTCGCTCAGAGCCTGTTTGAATACATGCTTCAACCCTTACGATTTGTTGCATTATGAGCAAGCAGGTTACAGGCAAGCGGCTGCCGGCTGCTGCGGAGCGCGCTGGGTCCTGTGCTGGCAGAGGGACGGCGGCAGCAGTCTCTACCAACCAAGAGCAGTCTCTACCAAGAGCCCTTTGTGCACAGGGCCCTGTTGATTCGCACACGTGTGCAAATACAAGGATACCACTTTTGGGTCAAGAAGCCCTGGAGGCAGAGGTTGCTGGAGGCAGCAGGAGGCTTTGCTGCCTTTGCCTTGTTCCTGTACCCTCCCAAGCCAGCTGCTACTGGTGACTTCTGGAAATCAGTGGACCAGGTGAAGCTTTTGCCTCCCTCCGTATGGCCAGTCTTAAGTGCTGAAATGCAAAGACATCATTTAATATATAAATGCTCTGCAAAAAAGCATCACTGGTATAATGGAGGAGGAATACCAGGGCCAACTGCACAGGCTCTGCAATACTCTTTTACACTACTTCTGTGGGGATTTGGGGGATCCTGAGTCTTCCTGAGAAGCTGTCCCTCTGCCAGCCCTTCTCAGTGGCCTCCTTCCCATGAGAAGGGAGAGTGAGCTGCTCTGCTGTTGTCCGTAGCTGCACCAGGGCATGGGGCAGCCCTGGCCGGCCAGCCTAAGTCCGAAAAGGCTTGGCAGGCTCAGCTCGGTACTGGCTCCTGCCCCCAGGGTGATCTCATGGGGAGAGCTGAGGAATACTGCTCCCCCCAAAAAACAGACGGGATGCATTTTCACACAATCTGATTTTCCCAGTGAACTACAAGCACAGTCTACTTAGCAAGGTGAATTACCGCTGTAAGAGGGCTTATGCAGGCGGACAAACAGTGCTGTTGTTTAAAGTGCACTTGAAATTCTGCAAAAGACAGTAATTGCTCTTTCTTTTTCAATTTAAAAGGACAAGATACTATTTAGTATCTTGCTAGGTCTTGGAATAGCAAACTGGGTGGTATATACTTTACCACCTCACTTTCAGCCTCTTTGTAAGGGAGGAAAGATTCTATAGTCTGGGTGATGCCCCCACCCACATCCCAGTGCTACATATGCCATAAACAAAAGAAGGTCTTGACCTACAGGAGTCACCAAAATCATGGATGTGACAACAGTGTCCATCAAGCCATTTGTAAGTAACCTCTTAAGGCAGAAAGATATTTTACAGAAAAAACAGGTATTGCTGAACAGTAATTACATGTCCACTATCTGCGCTGTAACTGTGATATAAACTGTAAGCCAAATGCTGAACACTGTTATTTTCCTAAACAACTAAAAACCCACGTTTTTTTATAATAGGCACTTAAACATTTAGGTAAGTATCTGCATAGTGACAGACATCTTTATTTTCAGTGAAGTTGGAAATGGAAATGGAAAAAACAGATTAGCAGTCTTGAAGTTATCCTCTTTGTTTTTCCTACTTTGTTCAGTCTGATCCAAATCAATGTTAGTTTTTCTGCAAACTTCAGTGAGACTGTGTCAGGTCCTCGCTGACAACATCAGTGTCATTTAGCTAAGCTAGTACAGCTAGTACTTATTTACCCCGGTGGAAGATTTTAACTAAGGTGGAAGTCTCAGTCTTAACCTCAACATCCAGATCTAGTAATCTGTTAAACAGTGACGATGCTGCCTCCTTCCAAAAATAGTTTGAGATCTACAGATGAACAATGTTGTGAAAGGGGATGGTGCCACACACTCGCTATACTAATTACTACATATTCACGGCTATCGCTACTGTTACTTGCAAGCGCAGGGAACTGGGAATGAAGGATGAGATATTGCTTGTAGCACAGCAAAACTGAAAAACACACTTCCAGGAGAGTCATCGCTAGCAAACCCTTTTCTGAGATTACAGCTGAAATAACAGCAATGATTGGTAAACAGGCATTAATCAAGCTAGCAGATTTCTCTTCGTGAGAGTAATTAGCTGCTCCGCCAGCTTCCAGTCTGCTCCGGAGCGGCGATTGGCTGGTAGAAAATCTTCATGGCAGACATATGAATGTACACACCCGCACACAGATCCTGACCAGATTATAAATTAGCTTCACCGTGGAAGCTTCGATGCATAAAGGCTGCTTTTAGAAAGAGAAGTGCTCTGTACAAAGCCACTTAGTGTGATGTCTTAGTTCCGTGGATGGCAATGGGACGTTTTCCATTTTATTTTTATTTTACCTTCAGTTTTACTCACATGTATTCTCTCTCCACAAGCCTAATCTTCAGGGGGTTTTGAACCCCTGCCAGATCGAAGTGGCAGAAGGAGATGGACTGTTTTTTATGCAAATAACATATTTTTAATGGATTCTGCTAAAGCCTGTATTAATCTGACAACAGCTACACTCAGGTATCCACAACTGAAATAAGGGCTAGCTCTAGTTTTTCGGTAATGATTCTATGATTCCATCTTGCAGCCCACTCTTAATGTGGGGAAAACTCATGGGATTACACTTCCTCCATATATGAAGTTATTTGTAGATGCGTTTATTGAACTAATCCCTCAATTTATTCCATTCTAAAGCATACTTCTATGCTAAACCACAACAGAAGAATCCATTTGACGCAGTTGATTGGCATCCTGTGACAAAAAAATTATAGAAGCGTAAAAAGGAAGGGAAAAGATAATAAAAAGGACAAATATTTACCTTCTGTGGAGCGCATTCACAAAGATTAATGCTTCTCAAAAGCAAGTAGTAATTCTGAGTGCCCAGTTTAACGGAACTTAAGATGAAAAAGATCAGATTTCCAGAGTCCTGACACTGAGCACTGTCAGACTCCTCAGGAATCCTGCAGCTGGGATCTGAAAAGTGAGGAATTCAAAATCACTAGTCACCCAACAGAAATGTTGGCCGATATTCATGAGTTTGGTCTCAGCCCTAATTTTCAAACCTCCAGCTGGGTTTATTTTTAAATCTGTTCAATTTCAGGTCAAGTGTTCCTCTCCTAACTTCTTGATCTCCTACTCTCTTGGTTTTTTTTCATTAAAGGAAAAGGGAGATAAATATGAGGGATCTCATGTCTCATGCAAGAAAACACAGGTTTTTGACAGTGTCTTCGGTGACTTCCACGCGTTTCTCTGTTGCTTTTGCTACTGCTGCTGTTTAAGTGCTGGTGTGAGCAACACATGCAGCTGGAGGAGGAGGTGCCTAAAATACAATCCTCATCTCTAATAATTGTGTAAGATTACAAAAATGGCACATAACTGTATGGAGGTACATCCTATAGTAGAGTGCCAGTAATGTGCAAAATGCTATTTTGCAACTGTACTTCTGATATATCAAAGAGTTTACAATTCAATTACTCAAATCCAAGGCTGTACATGTCTTCTCTTGTAGTCAGCAGCTTATAAGTATATGTAAATCAGACAGTCTGAACTGTCAGAACAGAACTGAAGTCGAAGGTCCAAGTCTTCCAAAACAAAGCGATTCAAGGACATTAAATCTTCGCAAGACTGAAGCCTGACTGGAAAACCCAATGGATAATGGAGTCTGTGTTAGCAAATAATTTCTGCTGAAAGGTTTTGCAACTCATCAAAGTAGAGGAAATCATCTGTGTTATTGTTTTATACAAAGTACTTTGTGTGTCTGAGCTTTCAATTAAATAGACTAGAGAAGAATCAAGCTGGTTGCCAATTGCATTAGATTCTTTCATTTTTTGTTTACCTTAAGGGTATATATAATTTGTATTTTTATTTACAATGGAAAATAAAATAATAAAACAAACTTTAGCTACTTCCTTGTGAAAAGCAAATATTGTGTAGCCAGCCCTGCCTTCATCAATATTTGTAAAGCTTGATAAGGTAAAGATACATGTGTATGTGCATAACACTGCAGATTTAATCAACTGTACTTTTTCTGAAACAACTTGTATATATCCTATGAAAGCATGAACAGAAGAGAGACTTTCTGGGGTAGATCAGAATTACTAGGATGACCAGTTGCTCCAAAAATTTGAAACAAGTGTTTATGGCACAATGTTGTGCTGTGAGAGATGCCCAGTCTAGCCCTGCATGAACCTGTTGAGGTACCGGCCTTGCCTAGCTGTGTTAAAGGACACTGTACCAAATGTAAAGAAGCAGCATCAGTTTCTGCTGGGTTCACCTGGCTATTCTGCTTCTCCAGGCTGAACTTAGTGGGACATCTGTTCATTTTTCAACTCTTTATGAATGTCGCTCACTTCCTGTAGAGTGACACAACTTAAACAGAGGGATGGTGAGTGTCTTGCTTTTTCTCATCTATCTGATCTCTCCTACAGCATCAAGATTGGGACATTTACTGGCAATTGGTCAATGTGTGCATGAACTGTCTCAGCCTGGGAGGAACCCCAAATTCTGGTTTCCTATTTCCATTAGTCACTACATGAGCTATTACATAAAAGCACAAAATAGCTGTTACTGTCCCATCTGACATATTTGCAAAAGAGTGACTTTGTTTGCCACAGAACAACTGTAACACCACATCTGGAGATGAGTGGCATTTTCAGATGCGTGGTTTAGTATTACTGAGGAAACATTCATTTGGAGAGCCAATATCTTTTGTTAGATAAGCTGATGGAGTTGGAAGAAAACCCGATGTAGTTGAAAATAAAAAGGTTAGGAAGTTTTCTGCTCATCCTAAGCAGGATTTGTGTCACTCTGGGACCCCAGTTTACAAATAGTCTGTATGCTAACTGGGGGCTTCGGGTTCCTTTCTGGCTCTATAAGGTAAGAGTTAAACTTGTTGGTGCATAAACTTGTCCACATGGAACAGACAATCTTAAAATCAGAGAGGAAATATCATGGGAACAGTGATTGTTCTATCTATCTGTTGAATTTCTTGTGCAAAAACAGATAACACTTTATTTTATATTACTTTATTAGGAGGTAATAAGGGAGGGCTAAAACTCTAGGGCTTTGCTAGCAATACTGCTAGCTATAACAGTGTTGATAACAAGCCACAGCTGCTTTGAGTGCTCCCTTCTTTCACCTCTTGCTCCCCTCCACACTCCCACATTGGCATCTGTAATTAGCTGTGGCCTTCAGCAATAACCACCATCTCCCAAGCCTACCTTCTTCCCAGGGCTTTCAGCAGCAGTATCCACTTAAGGGCCTCAGATCAAGTAATGAAGGAAGTTTGTCCTGTCCATATAATAAGTAACAGATAATTACTAGGCACAGAGAAGGGAAAGGAGAGATCAGAGAAAATTAAAAGGCAAATACTCAACAATGAAAGAATAGCCCGGGTCCAGCATCTCCCTGAGATGGGCTGGGAGTACAAAAGGAGGTTGTTGGGTCAATGATATTCACGTAGCACCGACACACTTCCCATCCAATGAGCCACAGCCTGTGCTTGATGCCTCATCTATCATTGTGTAAGACGTGCTGTTAATTTCCAAGGAGTGAGTAATAAGAACAACTCCCACGTGCGCGCACACCCCTGCGCAGGCACGCTCCTTTTCCCGTAACTGCCCTGGAGGTGCTTCTTTTTAAAGAACCGCACCATGGGACGTGTGGCAGTCCTAGCTGCTGCTGCTCATGCCCAGGCACGACTTGCTGGGACATGGGATATCTGTGGCATCGGGGGACCTTTCCACCCTGCAGGGAAGCAGCTAAACTCACCTGGCTTTTGGGAGCGCACCAGCTTTTCAGAGCTGCCGGAATTAAAAATGCAAAAACCTTGGCCGCTGCCAAACACCGATGGGAAAAATCACACGAACTTCTGGTATTTAATGATGAACAGTCTCCATATTGCCCTTTTAACTGGAAAATGGTCCCTTGGTAATTGTGGCAGATAGGCAGAGACCTCAATAGGAGCACTGGGCTCTGTTACAGCAGCAGATGACTGCGAGTGCAATCGGAAACGTGCTCTGCCCCACTTGTGCAGCAAAATCAGTCAGGCTGGGATGTAATCCTAAGACTGACTTCACTGTTTTAATCCAACATCCCCAAATCAGTGCCATGCAAAGGAAAGTGATGACAGTTACAAGAAAGTGGGACCATATTTCTTTTGAGGACTCAGTCCTTCCCCTACGAGGTATGTCAGTTTGATGTTACTATTAAGTCCTGTGACTGGTACCTGTCAAAATGTTAGTGCTCACTGTTATCATCATTGTATTTCTCAGCAGAAGGCAGCTTATGGAAGTGACAGTGATTTCAACTTCTTGTATGTGAGACAAACATTCCTGTCTTACTAGGGAGGTTTGCATTTTTCAATCAGAAAAAAAACCCCCACATTAAAGGAGACTGTGTATTAGGAGGGCATTAGCAGAGCTTTCCCACTCAAGACTGACAGAAAAGCCCTGAGAATACAAAGGACGACACAAGGCAAACATCTGTTCAAATAAAGGGAGTTAGAGAGCTGCCTTTTGTTGCACTGAAGTAATATTCCACCTATAAAAATTAACCACTGTTTTTCTCCCCGCACTTTATACTCTATTCAGTTCTCCTTAGGATTATGTTTATTGGAAAGTTTTGCTTGTGTCATTTCTTTTCATAGCAAGCTAATTTGTGGTTCCATGTAGCTTAATCACATTTTCTTCAGCCTTCTATTGACAATACTAGTCTGGGACAAATAAAAAGCTATCATTCAAAGCAGTAACATGCCTTCTTACCACAAGCCAACATAGGAAAGCAGGCTAGGGTTCAGACAATCCCAAACCTGCTCCATTAAGAGATGACATTTTTAACAATAGATCTGTCGAACCCCACTGGAAATAATGGGTCCTCATGGCGGCGGGAATTAGCGTGCGCGACAGGTGATTATGTTCTGGAAATGTTCCAGTGCCAGCTGTGTTGCTGCACGTTATTTGTAACCTCTGTAATTGTGGCTTTTCAGAACCATTTTTATTTGCAAAGCCAGTACAGAAGGACAAAAAAAACCCTACCGCCATTTGTTCAGGGAAGAAAAAAAATCAGCATATCAAAGCCTGAACAGTAGTGCCCTGTTTTCTGAATTGCAGGCTTAGACTCCCTCATTCTAACAAAACCCCAAACCCTAATGTAATCATTGTCACATGTTTCCCCCTTTCCTCATAGTCCAGTTACGGTTCCTGCTTACAAATGAACAGACCAGCAAGCATCTGCTTAGTGCCTGTGAAGGCAATCCCTTCTGAAATATTGAAGTGGTTGAAAAGCTGAGCCCGTTCGTGAGGGTCGCTTGAGCAGTAAGTAAGCAGACTTCTGTGTGCCCGGGGGTTGAACCAAGCGGGAGACAGAGAAACGAGGCATCTAAAGCTGCTCCCAAACAAGCTTCATGTGTATTTTCTATTGCACACGCTTTCAGATTTGCTGGCACCATCAGGCTGCGCCTAGAACGAGCCCGAGTAACTGCATGAGGCCACCGCCACCAACTCTGGTCCCTGCTGCTCCTCTGGTTAGGTCGCTAGGTTCACTGCTTTTGTCACACCTGGTCACCGTTCGATCGAAACCATCCATGGAGGGAGGACACTAATTTCCTTTGCTCTCTACAGAGCAGAGAAAACTCTTAGTTGCTACTTGAATAATAATTTTTTCACACTGTTCGTCTTGCTTGCTTTGGCACTTTAGGAAAATTCCAGCCCTTGAATTTCTTTCCTTAGATCACATCTGAATATAGATTTAGAAATTGGTGGGAGAGGGTTACTCTGCCCCCCAAAATTAAAAAAAGTGCCTGCCCATTATGCAAGTGATAGATTACTAAGGCAGTAATGTGGGTAGTTATATTCCTGGTGGAACAGATAATCTAGGCGTGAATCACCTTTTCTCCATTGCTGTATGTTCAGAGAAAGTGCTTTTATATCTGACATCCATGATTTCTGAAGCCACCAGAGAAAAAAAGTATATAAAAAGAAGTCACATGAGAAGGGAAGAAAGTTTTAAGAGCTTTCCTAGGATTTTTAGTTGCCAGGGCAACCATTTTACTCAGTAATCAATATGTTTGGCATGTTTCTATTGCTTTGTGACTACTCCCACGGACAACATTGAAAGGTGTTTGGGGAAAACACTGGAAGTGAAAACAACTACAAACTTCGAAAAAAACTGCTTCAGATATGAGAAAAGGAAATAACTTATCCCCCAAATAGTGTAAGGCTGTATCAGATTTTCTTCAGAAGTAGTAGAGTAATTTTCTTTAATAGGTTTGCAGGATTTGAGAGATCCTTTGGAATATATGAGTTTCAGTACAATGCCTGCCAAGCTGAACAAAAACTACAATTTGTTTTTTTTCCCATGTTAAATGTATTGCACTGTGCCAATTATTTTGTGGCAATCAGTAAAGCACTACCTTTAAGTGAACAACTCCTGAGTTTAAAAAAAACACATAGCAAGCCCACCAGCTGTTAGATTTTGCTATCTAGCAAAGTATCTGAGCGATGTTACCTATTTAAATTTATTTTTAATAAGACACTGCAAATATTAGGCACTGATCCAATGTGTGTTGTTAAGAAATTTAGGAATACCCCTACATAAAGCTCAGTGTTTTCTATCTGAGCCTTTCAGAGTGTTTTTGTAAATACAGGTGAGTATCATTCATAATCTAAAGGCAGATGTACACTGGCAAAAAGTGGCAAAACTATTTCCTCAGAGTTTCACAGCAAAGCAGGACCTGGCTTGTTGCTGCAGTTATGACTTATTCCTTTGCTGACATTTCCATTGTTCATATGTCTGCAGTTACCTGGAGCAGAAGCTTATGACCTGATCCCCCTTACTCATCTCCTCCTGCCCTGTTTCTTTTCTTTCTTGGGCTGCTGCATCACAAGGACCAAATCAGACGTCTGTGATTAAGTTGACCTAGGTTAAGGATGCTGCGTGACCTAAAGCCTTGCACTTCTGAAGGAAAACAGCAAGGGAGCTTTAATATGCTCATCATTTTTCAGAGCCTCATCCTACCCCCGCGTTCTGAACAGATCTTATACCCCTGAGGCATCAAAATGTTAGAACTATTTATTCAGTTCAGACTATTTTTTTCTTGCAGTCTTTTTCAAACAATCTTCAAAAACTTCACAGCTCAAGATAAAATTAGAAACCACTTTAAAGAACTCGCTGAAGAGATGATGAGATTGCAAGAGAGAAGACATAAGGAGATATGTCTCCGAACAGAAAAGGAAGAAGTTTTTATTAAAATGAAGGTCTGTATGGATGGGCATTTCCCATAGCTACAAGGCAAAAAGAAAGAGGAAAAATGCAAAAGTACTGGCTGTTAATAAATGGAGTGGGATATTAATTTTATCCATTGGCATCTACTTAGTTTATAAGGCATCCTTACATTTGTTTCTGAAGGGTATTGCGCAGATTTTGTGGTGTCGAGAGCTACTCCATGTGAAGATTTATCTGCACAGTCAGTTCTTACTGCATCGATGCAAATTTCCTTTCTCTGAAAAATACTCAGAGGCCTTGGTGGTGAATTTAGTGCTCCTGAAAGGTGACAGAGGCCTCTGACATTGACTATGCCCCTGGTAGCCAGTGGTGTGGTAAAGGATGTTCCCCTCCTGGGAACTGCTGCAAGGTAGCTCTGAGATACCCACGTCAGGTGTTTGTATCATCTACGGCACTTGTCTTCCTCCATCTTACGTTATCTGTAAGTAGTAACTACTATTGGTTTTGTCTTCTATTATAATTAGACTCCTGTTGTGGCCATACTGGTGGGACCAAGAGCTCAGGTACTCCTCCTCCTGAGGTAAAAATAAGCCTGTGGAGCGCAAGGCTGTCATGCCAGTATCTGATAAAGAAAAGGGAAACATTACGTTTGCAAACCAAACTGCAAAGGCTTCCCAGCTCTGCTGAGGAAAAAGGATGGACAGCAGGTTCTCTGTGAAGCCACAGACGACGGCCTCAGGCAGCTCCCTGCAGGCAGGGCCACGCTGCAGTTCCTGGGGCCGCCCCGGGAGCTGCCCCGCGCCCAGTTACGTGACGTGATGGCTAGTAGCGGGCCTTTTGCGCGGTCTACTGCAAAATATCTTGCTCAGGACTGCATTCAGACATTTGGCAGTTCTTCTGTGCTGACGCCTTTGCGGTGACAGCCAGAGCACCAGCAGTCCGGAGCCAGTTTCAGAGCTGGGTCGGGTACCTCCGCAGTGTTCACAGGCACCGGCAGCGTCAGCCTTCAAGCCTTTACCAGAGCATTTCTTTTTTGTTCCTCAGAGCTGCAGCTTCTAACGACATAAGATTCATGAGAGGTTCATCTTGCATAAAGAAAGGAAGGGAAACCCACTTTCTTGTCCGTACAATTGCAAACACAACCCCCCCTTAGCCCTTTCTGCCTTAATTTTTTCTTTCAACCACATGATCAAACTCATGATTTGGAAGCCTTATCTCACCTTTTTTTTACTTCTTCAGGCTGACACGCTGTGTTAAAGTCTCTTCTAACAGCAGGAAGGAGCAGGCAACTTGGTGGTACCAATTTTTTCCGGTCTAACCCCTCTTGGCCACTCTTACAAGGAGGACGGGAATAAGGACAAGGGTACATTTCTCCCTCAGAGACCCTCCTGATGTCCAATTTCTCTGCTGCACCACATGATTGTCTATACTACACATTAATTATTTAAAACCCCATATTAAACTAGAGTTTGGGTTGAGAATATATACCAGTATGTTCAGGTAATAAAACCTTGAGGGAATACTATAATTATTCCATAAAGAAACATGACAAACCCAGTGACTTGAGATAAAGCATAAAAGAAAAGAAATTAGGTTAGAGATAGGCAAAATGTCTCCATATAACCTTCATGATGATCTCTAGTGAGATCTTAAGAATTTAAAAAAGAAAAAAATACTAGTTTAAACTAAAATATCTTCTTCATAAGCAAGCAATCACTGCTTTATCTTCCTGTATCACTGAAGTACAGTATACCTAAACCAGGCTAGCTGGTGGCGGGCTAAACTTAATTAGTGCTGCTGATTGCAAAGGCTAGGTCAGCTCTGTCTTGGTTTACAGTGCTCTTCAGAGCCAGGTTCCAACACACTGGAAGCTCCAGTGAGGACATAAACATGGCTTTTGTTTGGACAAAGCTTTCCCAGTCTTGTTGAGAGTGTGCTCTGCTCACTCTCTTCTCTTAGAAGAAATTCCGTTGTTCACACTTGACAGCTTTCTGTTGTCTGCAGATGTTTCTTAATTGGCTTCAGTTTCAACAACACCCATATGAGACCTACAAAATGAAAAATAAAATGAAATTTGATTAAATGTTACGGAAAAAGAGCTAAGCATGAAACTGAAAGATTTCATGAGTAAACCAAGGAAAAAATAAATAAGTCACAGTGGGATGTAAGATGGCTAGGTTATTATGGTGCACTTTCATTTCCATATTACACTTAAATTCAGCAGTATTGTGATACGCCGGCTGTACAGCCGAGATAATAACAATATCAAACTCAATAAGACTTCATGGGTTCCAACCTTTACAAAGGCAGCTTGCAACTGTGAGATGATCTAGTTATCCGTGCAACTGCAAAGCAACCTGGATATACGCAAAAGGTGCATAAATGTCACCAAACACCTGTGGTGATTGCCATTAAGTTGGAATTACAGGCTGGGTGGGATGCTAGCATCATGCAGAAGAAACACATGCTGGAGGAAAAAAAAAAAGTTGGTAACTAAATCAAAATAACTTGCTTCTGTGTGTGTGTTTACGTACCCATGCATGTGTGCCTGAAGCAAAGAACAGCATGCTTGTTTGGAGGAGAAGAAAAAGGCTGATGCCAACCTGATTTTGACATTGCGTTCAGGTACCAGGTTGCTATCAGCTCAGGTTTAGCTAAGCTCAGAAACCAGCTCAGCGGTAGCCACAGTTCAGTACCGCAGATGATCTTGTGTTCATCCCCATCATGAGTATTGATTGCCATCTGTTGTCACTACCGTTTTTCATGTTTCTATCCACACTTTATTATTCCACATTGCGTTACTCTTATTTATTAGTAATGTCAAGATTAGCGTCTTCACAAGACAAGCATCTACACCTCCATTACCACTCCCTGGCAGTGCAGTTCCTCTGGCTCTGCCCCATTGCCATGTGCATGTGTGTTGGGTTATAATTTTACTCATTCTTCAATTACGTTTGTTCTGAGAATGAGGCATCGTGGACTCCCCGGTTTATGTGATGTACTGTATTACATTTCTTTATTATATTATACCGTATGATGTAGTGCCTTGCAGCAGAAGAGGAGTCGTTTTGATTACCCTTCTGATACTGAGTTTCTGTGTTGGTTTAACTTCCTAGATCAGTGGAAATGTGGAAAGGGGGTGATGGGTTTTACTTATGTGTTCACGATTTATGCTTTGAGTACTATGTATTTTGCTATGAGATGAATCTGGGCCACTGCACTTGAGGCAGGCAGAGCCCTGGCAGGGACAGGGAGAAGGCAGCAGAGGAGGGTGTTTGTGGGGCCCGAGCTGGGCTGCTCAGGGACAGATGCTGCAGCAGGGAGCCTGCCATGGCAGCAGGGCTGGAAGGTCCTGAGCAGGGCAGGGAGGGCAGAGATGCAGCCAGACCTCAAAGGTGATGGAAAAAACAGAGGTTCTCCCAGGATGTGGGAGAGAACTTCACACTGTGTAAAGTTTCTTGCAATTAGGAAGCCACTAAAAGTTGCTGGCTGGTGAGCAAGACTGAAGGAAAGGACCTACCCTGAAGAACAGGGTGTTGGGTATGTGGGGAGGAAAAGGTTTGTTTACAAGACTTTTTGGTTTAATCTGTTTCAGATGCAGCTGATTTGGGTTTCCTTGGCTGCAACAGTGACTTTAGCTTGTCTTTTAGTGAAAGAGCTGCAGAGATTGAAACAGTTTTCACATCCTCACCAGAAGGAAAAGGTAGAAGCAGATCTACCTCAAAGCTCTGCCTCTCATCAGGTCATGTCACATTAGTTTGAGCAGAAGTCATTTTTCCCCTTTTTCATATATCTAATTCAAAGCCCGTCTATTATGCTCTGCTTGAACAAAGCAGATGAAATCCAGCCAAGACTTTCAGCACAAAAGCAGCACACTGCGCCAGAAACCAACATCAGTCCTGGCACTGTTTTTCTCCTTTCTTGGTGGCTTGGGCATGCATCTAAGTACGTAAATCTCCCTCAGCTCCCTGCTGAGGACCCTCAAATAGAAAGAAAGTCACTGCAAGAGACCAGTCTCCCTTTGGTTACGTTATTTATTCTGATGTAGGCACAGATGAGGATCCTCTACATATCCAGACTTTCTAGTGCAATTAAGTGCTATATAGTGCTAGGGATGTCATCCGCAGAGTTTATTTTACTTTAGTCTCAGTCTAAGCTATTCAGTGACTGGTAAGCTTAATTTTCCTTAGCCCAGAGGTAGCTGCCAGCTCAAACACTACAGCTAACTGCCTGTTTTTCTTCTTTCTCTTCTCATCAAAGCTCTGAATTTGTTTCTTTTCTATAACTCATATTGCTTAAATCTTTCTTTTTGCCTTCTTGCCCCTGCAAGGTTAGGTCTGGTAAGCAAAATCCATACTGATCCTTCATGATTTTCAGTCACAAGTTCTGTAGATGCAGTCTGTTCTCTCGGACGTTTTAATAAACATCATCTATAGTAGTAGTTCCATTTTTTATAGTACCTCTCCCACCTTCTCGTCACATGTAAATGTCAGTGCAGGAATTCACCTGTCTTCTTTTTTCTGCTCTTTCCTTGATTGGATTTTTGATCCGTCTAAGCCTAGTCCAGACTCTTTCTCTTTGTGCTTACAGCCATTGCCTTTAGTCAGCTGTGGGCTGGTCATCTGAGCTCTGACAAAAGCTACATTTTAGGTCATATCTGTTCTTTGTATGCCTTCAAATGTGAGGTTATTAGAGCCATCGATCAAAATAAATGGTAAATAAAAAGTATGACCCTCCCTGGTGCTGGATATAGTATTGTTGTTTGTCACTGTCTGCTCTGCCCTCAGCCAGTTCCTTGTGCCTTTTAATCTCTGTCCTGCAAGCTTCATTCTATTCAGGTGGCACGTCACACCGACGTGCTAATGAGCTTGCGGCTCGAACAATGCCACATATGTCGCTAATATAAATGTTAAGCACACGCGTCTGCATGCAAGGTATGTTTTGAAAAGCGGGCTGGTTATCGTGAAGAGAATCAGGAATGTGCAGATGGCAACTCTGTCCCCGTCCCGCTCTCGGCGAGGTGACCCCTGCCCCGTTGTGCCATGAGAGCCCATTATCCTGGCTAACAATGCTGGTACAGCCAGCGTCCTTTCATGCATGTGTACCATCAGAGATTTTTTCCTCCGAGTGTACCAATACCCCTGGCTGCTCGATTTCAGAGGTCACCGTGGCTCAGATAACAGGATTTTTATTTACAGAATATGAGCGAAATTTGGCGAATGCTTGCACAGTATTATAATCTCATGGGGTTCCATGTATTTTCTGTGTGTTGTTTCAGAGATTGCCAAGATATTGGGCTTGGTTTGAGGCTCCTGCCTGTTCACAGGACACATCACACAGACTTTTCTCATTAATGCTACTATGCATTTCCAAGACATGCCGGCGTGTAAGTCCTTCTCCAGCATAGCTGAAAAGCAGAAGGGTTTGGAACACCTAATCAAGTTCTCATGTAAGAAATGTGGGCTTTTTTCGTTTTCCCACCCTTCCATCCCATTCTTTTGCAGTTATTTCACCTGCAGCATCCTTACCTTTCTGTCTCACATGCTGCCCAGGTGGGTAATATCACTGAAGTACAAGCTCTCTCTGTTTCAGCCTTCTGACTTAAGTATTGTGGCTACCTACCACCAGTCAGGTGTTTCTTTTTTCTCAAGATTCTATCTTATTTAAGTCTCACCTTCCAACTTTTCAACATATTCTCACCTCTTGTGTCTGTGAGGATGCTAAGTCTGCCTTCTCTTGCTACATATCATGTTGCTTGAGACAGTATCTCAATTTCCTCTGCCAAAATCCATTTTTCTTCTCATCTTGACAAATTTACACTCTTAGGCTCTGAGCCCCCATTTTCTTAAAAGTCCAGCAGCTCCAGTCAGAGCTGGAAACAAGAGAGAGGCACCTTCTGCCACTTTTCTCCAATCAATAGTAGGACCCATAAAAATACCTCTGTGGCACATGAGCTTCCCAGAGCTTCCTGCCCTCCTCTAGCCTTCTGGTATGATCTTTTAATCTTTTCAGACTTGTTGTTCACACTTTTTAGGTCCCTGCATTATAACTATTTCCTCTCCTACTGTCTTCAGCGTGAACAGAAAATCTTCTGCGCTTTCCTCACCATTTAGTACATGAGCACCTATCCCCTTGTATTCCCGTTGCAAAGACTAGGCTTGATCTGCCCATAGCTTGGGAGAGGTCTTGACACCAGCACAGCTTCTCCTGTCATGTGGAGTGGGGCAGATGCTGCTGAAGGGGACATTAATACTTCATTCCACTGGTGAACCTGTGGTGGTGAAGACCCATCTCTCTGCTCACACGCATGCCAGACATACCCTTCTCTGCACTGCCTATGCTGGTGGGCACGGGGAAAGAACCAGGAGAGTGTGTCCAATTTAATTTAAATTTTGTGCATATTCCCTATAATAATGAGATTGCAGGTACAGGCATTCTAACCATTGTGTTATATGAAAATTAAATTTCCATATTTTCCCAGATGAAACATCGTTCAGATTCCATCTCTTATTTTTGCCTGGAAAGGTCTGGGCGGGAATCATTTTTATAATCTACTTTCAATTACTACAATTGCACAACCATAAAAACCACACTAAGATAAAAAAAGTCTGGAAACTATTATAGAACCTCAGAAATGAACTCTTAAATTGCTGTGTTACATTCATTACCTAGCTCAGTAGGCTCTCAATGGTTTATTATCATTTTAAACTCAATAAAGAGTGCATCCCTCAAAGGGCAGAAAAAGCTTCATACCATCATTTTATTGTTTATCAAGTTAATGTAAAATCACTTCATAATGAATACACTTTCAGTTTTCAGAATTTTTCTATTTTTAAAGCGATTTTCTGGGAAAATAAATGATGGTGAAACTGAAAATCTCTACTCTCCTACAGTTTAGTTTTATACTATTATTGTTTGGCTGTTTTCTTCCCTAGTGAGATACGGACCTGTAGAAATACTACAGTCACAAGCACATTTAATTTAGGTGTTCCTATCAGCATTTCTGTGTACTCCGTTTTTAAGTGATTATTGGAAAGATGGTGTTTGGCTTGCTGAATATTTTATTCACTAAAAAAACAGTTTAAATTGTCCCTCCACAATTAAATCTTTTTATTTTAATAGAATATTTCATTGGATCTGAAATGAAAATGTATTTCACTGAGGAATAAAGAAAGAGCTCATTTTGGTTTTATTTAAATTGATTTTTCCCAAACCAAGCTCAGTTCAGTTATGTACCAGTGAATCAATCCTTTACAGTTTTACTTGCTCCAGTACTCCAGTATTGTTAGAGAAAGCTTGTGAAGTCCTTGTGGTCACATTCTCATATCAATAGCGCAATTCAGGGAGCTTAATGTACACAGTACATTTTCACGTATTTGGCACATATATAAACAAAACACCAAACAAAATACAGATGTCAAAACACCTCAGTGACGATCCCACTGATTATACAGAACAGTTTTGAGTCTGGTAACTGCCCTCCAAAATTTCCTACCAAGTTTCTGAATCATATCATTTTATACGAACTGAGATCACTGTTTTGTAAGAAGTATAACGCAGTCTGTGGAAAATGGGTTGGTCTGGTTGTCAGTGGAGGATACACATGCATAGACGGGGAGATTTCACATTTTGGGCAGGTTTTGCAGAGGAATCCTGAATTGACTGTATGGATGGAGCCATCTCTTCTTCCACCGGTAGGACCTCCAGCTTTT